>NW_027331436.1:0-300000 GCF_022965805.1 Primulina eburnea | reverse complement strand
GTTCCCAAAGTTCTATTTACAACTTCAGTTTGTCCATCCGTTTGGGGATGACAAGTAGTAGATTACAACAATATTGAGCAAAGTTTAGCCCATATAAGTTCTATTGACAACTTCAGTTTGTCCATCCGTTTGAGGATGACAAATAGTAGATTACAACAATATTGAGCAAAGTTTAGCCCATAAAGTAATCCAAAAATAGAATCCCTCCCCTTCTTAGTCCTAGGCAACCCAAGAATAAAGTCCATAGAAATGTCAATCCAAGTTCTTTTTAAGAATAGCACGCAAAAGTGTTCTCAAAGTTCTATTTACAACTTCAGTTTGTCCATCCGTTTGAGGATGACAAGTAGTAGATTACAACAATATTGAGCAAAGTTTAGCCATAAAGTAATCCAAAAATAGAATCCCTCCCCTTCTTAGTCCTAGGAAACCCCAAAATAAAGTGCATAGAAATGTCAATCCAAGTTCTTTTTAAGAATAGCACGCAAAAGTGTTCCCAAAGTTCTATTTACAACTTCAGTTTGTCCATCCGTTTGAGGATGACAAGTTGTAGATTACAACTTTATTGTGCAAAGTTTAGCCCATAAAGTAATCCAAAAATAGAATCCCTCCCCTTCTTAGTCCTAGGCAACCCCAAAATAAAGTCCATAGAAATGTCAATCCAAGTTCTTTTTAAGAATAGCACGCAAAAGTGTTCCCAAAGTTCTATTTACAACTTCAGTTTGTCCATCCGTTTGAGGATGACAAGTAGTAGATTACAACAATATTGAGCAAAGTTTAGCCATAAAGTAATCCAAAAATAGAATCCCTCCCCTTCTTAGTCATTGGCAACCCCAAAATAAAGTCCATAGAAATGTCAATCCAAGTTCTTTTTAAGAATAGCACGCAAAAGTGTTCCCAAAGTTCTATTTACAACTTCAGTTTGTCCATCCGTTTGAGGATGACAAGTAGTAGATTACAACAATATTGAGCAAAGTTTAGCCCATAAAGTAATCCAAAAATAGAATCCCTCACCTTATTAGTCCTAGGCAACCCCAAAATAAAGTCCACAGAAATGTCAGTCCAAGTTCTTTTAAGAATAGCACGCAAAAGTGTTTCCAAAGTTCTATTTACAAATTCAGTTTGTCCATCCGTTTGAGGATGACAAGTAGTACATTACAACAATATGGAGCAAAGTTTAGCCCATAAAGTAATGCAAAAATAGAATCCCTCCCCTTCTTAGTCCTAGGCAACCCCAAAATAAAGTCCATAGAAATGTCAATCCAAGTTCTTTTTAAGAATAGCACGCAAAAGTGTTCCCAAAGTTCTATTTACAACTTCAGTTTGTCCATCCGTTTGAGAATGACAAGTAGTAGATTACAACAATATTGAGCAAAGGTTAGGCCATATAAGTTCTATTGACAACTTCAGTTTTTCCATCCGTTTGAGGATGACAAGTAGTAGATTACAACAATATTGAGCAAAGTTTAGCCCATAAAGTAATCCAAAAATAGAATCCCTCCCCTTCTTAGTCCTAGGCAACCCCAAAATAAAGTGCATAGAAATGTGAATCCAAGTTCTTTTAAGAATAGCACGCACAAGTGTTCCCAAAGTTCTATTTACAACTTCAGTTTGTCCATCCGTTTGAGGATGACAAGTAGTAGATTACAACAATATTGAGCAAAGTTTAGCCCATAAAGTAATCCAAAAAAAGAATCCCTCACCTTCTTAGTCCTAGGCAACCCCAAAATAAAGTCCACAGAAATGTCAGGCCAAGTTCTTTTAAGAATAGCACGCAAAAGTGTTCACAAAGTTCTATTTACAACTTCAGTTTGTCCATCCGTTTGAGGATGACAAGTAGTAGATTACAACAATATGGATTAAAGTTTAGCCCATAAAGTAATCCAAAAATAGAATCCCTCCCCTTCTTAGTCCTTGGCAACCCCAAAATAAAGTGCATAGAAATGTCAATCCAAGTTCTTTTAAGAATAGCACGCACAAGTGTTCCTAAAGTTCTATTTACAACTTCAGTTTGTCCATCCGTTTGGGGAAGACAAGTAGTAGATTACAACAATATTGAGCAAAGTTTAGCCCATAAAGTAATCCGAAAATAGAATCTCTCCCCTTCTTTTAAGAATAGCACGCAAAAGTGTTCCCAAAGTTCTATTGACAACTTCAGTTTGTCCATCCGTTTGAGGATGACAAGTAGTAGATTACAACAATATGGATTAAAGTTTAGCCCATAAAGTAATCCAAAAATAGAATCCCTCCCCTTCTTAGTCCTAGGCAACCCCAAAATAAAGTGCATAGAAATGTCAATCCAAGTTCTTTTAAGAATAGCACGCACAAGTGTTCCCAAAGTTCTATTTACAACTTCAGTTTGTCCATCCGTTTGGGGATGACAAGTAGTAGATTACAACAATATTGAGCAAAGTTTAGCCCATAAAGTAATCCGAAAATAGAATCCCTCCCCTTCTTTTAAGAATAGCACGCAAAAGTGTTCCCAAAGTTCTATTGACAACTTCAGTTTGTCCATCTGTTTGAGGATGACAAGTAGTAGATTACAACAATATTGAACAAAGTTTAGCCCATAAAGTAATCCATAAATAGAATCCCTCCCCTTCTCAGTCCTAGGCAACCCCAAAATAAAGTGCATAGAAATGTCAATCCAAGTTCTTTTTAAGAATAGCACGCAAAAGTGTTCCCAAAGTTCTATTTACAACTTCAGTTTGTCCATCCGTTTGAGAATGACAAGTAGTAAATTACAACAATATTGAGCAAAGGTTAGGCCATATAAGTTCTATTGACAACTTCAGTTTTTCCATCCGTTTGAGGATGACAAGTAGTAGATTACAACAATATTGAGCAAAGTTTAGCCCATAAAGTAATCCAAAAATAGAATCCCTCCCCTTCTTAGTCCTAGGCAACCCCAAATAAAGTCCATAGAAATGTCAATCCAAGTTCTTTTTAAGAATAGCACGCAAAAGTGTTCCCAAAGTTCTATTGACAACTTCAGTTTGTCCATCCGTTTGAGGATGACAAGTAGTAGATTACAACAATATGGAGCAAAGTTAGGCCATAAAGTAATCCAAAAATAGAATCCCTCCCCTTCTTAGTCCTAGGCAACCTCAAAATAAAGTGCATAGAAATGTCAATCCAAGTTCTTTTTAAGAATAGGACGCACAAGTGTTCCCAAAGTTCTATTTACAACTTCAGTTTGTCCATCCGTTTGGGGATGACAAGTAGTAGATTACAACAATATTGAGCAAAGTTTAGCCCATATAAGTTCTATTGACAACTTCAGTTTGTCCATCCGTTTGAGGATGACAAGTAGTAGATTACAACAATATTGAGCAAAGTTTAGCCATAAAGTAATCCAAAAATAGAATCCCTCCCCTTCTTAGTCATTGGCAACCCCAAAATAAAGTCCATAGAAATGTCAATCCAAGTTCTTTTTAAGAATAGCACGCAAAAGTGTTCCCAAAGTTCTATTTACAACTTCAGTTTGTCCATCCGTTTGAGGATGACAAGTAGTAGATTACAACAATATTGAGCAAAGTTTAGCCCATAAAGTAATCCAAAAATAGAATCCCTCACCTTATTAGTCCTAGGCAACCCCAAAATAAAGTCCACAGAAATGTCAGTCCAAGTTCTTTTAAGAATAGCACGCAAAAGTGTTTCCAAAGTTCTATTTACAAATTCAGTTTGTCCATCCGTTTGAGGATGACAAGTAGTACATTACAACAATATGGAGCAAAGTTTAGCCCATAAAGTAATGCAAAAATAGAATCCCTCCCCTTCTTAGTCCTAGGCAACCCCAAAATAAAGTCCATAGAAATGTCAATCCAAGTTCTTTTAAGAATAGCACGCACAAGTGTTCCCAAAGTTCTATTTACAACTTCAGTTTGTCCATCTGTTTGGGGATGACAAGTAGTAGATTACAACAATATTGAGCAAAGTTTAGCCCATATAAGTTCTATTGACAACTTCAGTTTGTCCATCCGTTTGAGGATGACAAATTGTAGATTACAACAATATTGAGCAAAGTTTAGCCCATAAAGTAATCCAAAAATAGAATCCCTCCCCTTCTTAGTCCTAGGCAACCCCAAAATAAAGTCCATAGAAATGTCAATCCAAGTTCTTTTTAAGAATAGCACGCAAAAGTGTTCCCAAAGTTCTATTTACAACTTCAGTTTGTCCATCCGTTTGAGAATGACAAGTAGTAGATTACAACAATATTGAGCAAAGGTTAGGCCATATAAGTTCTATTGACAACTTCAGTTTTTCCATCCGTTTGAGGATGACAAGTAGTAGATTACAACAATATTGAGCAAAGTTTAGCCCATAAAGTAATCCAAAAATAGAATCCCTCCCCTTCTTAGTCCTAGGCAACCCCAAAATAAAGTGCATAGAAATGTGAATCCAAGTTCTTTTAAGAATAGCACGCACAAGTGTTCCCAAAGTTCTATTTACAACTTCAGTTTGTCCATCCGTTTGAGGATGACAAGTAGTAGATTACAACAATATTGAGCAAAGTTTAGCCCATAAAGTAATCCAAAAAAAGAATCCCTCACCTTCTTAGTCCTAGGCAACCCCAAAATAAAGTCCACAGAAATGTCAGGCCAAGTTCTTTTAAGAATAGCACGCAAAAGTGTTCCCAAAGTTCTATTTACAACTTCAGTTTGTCCATCCGTTTGAGGATGACAAGTAGTAGATTACAACAATATGGATTAAAGTTTAGCCCATAAAGTAATCCAAAAATAGAATCCCTCCCCTTCTTAGTCCTTGGCAACCCCAAAATAAAGTGCATAGAAATGTCAATCCAAGTTCTTTTAAGAATAGCACGCACAAGTGTTCCCAAAGTTCTATTTACAACTTCAGTTTGTCCATCCGTTTGGGGATGACAAGTAGTAGATTACAACAATATTGAGCAAAGTTTAGCCCATAAAGTAATCCAAAAATAGAATCCCTTACCTTCTTAGTCCTAGGCAACCCCAAAATAAAGTCCACAGAAATGTCAGTCCAAGTTCTTTTAAGAATAGCACGCAAAAGTGTTCCCAAAGTTCTATTTACAACTTCAGTTTGTCCATCCGTTTGGGGATGACAAGTAGTAGATTACAACAATATTGAGCAAAGTTTAGCCCATATAAGTTCTATTGACAACTTCAGTTTGTCCATCCGTTTGAGGATGACAAATAGTAGATTACAACAATATTGAGCAAAGTTTAGTCCATAAAGTAATCCAAAAATAGAATCCCTCCCCTTCTTAGTCCTAGGCAACCCAAGAATAAAGTCCATAGAAATGTCAATCCAAGTTCTTTTTAAGAATAGCACGCAAAAGTGTTCTCAAAGTTCTATTTACAACTTCAGTTTGTCCATCCGTTTGAGGATGACAAGTAGTAGATTACAACAATATTGAGCAAAGTTTAGCCATAAAGTAATCCAAAAATAGAATTCCTCCCCTTCTTAGTCCTAGGCAACCCCAAAATAAAGTGCATAGAAATGTCAATCCAAGTTCTTTTTAAGAATAGCACGCAAAAGTGTTCCCAAAGTTCTATTTACAACTTCAGTTTGTCCATCCGTTTGAGGATGACAAGTTGTAGATTACAACTTTATTGTGCAAAGTTTAGCCCATAAAGTAATCCAAAAATAGAATCCCTCCCCTTCTTAGTCCTAGGCAACCCCAAAATAAAGTCCATAGAAATGTCAATCCAAGTTCTTTTTAAGAATAGCACGCAAAAGTGTTCCCAAAGTTCTATTTACAACTTCAGTTTGTCCATCTGTTTGAGGATGACAAGTAGTAGATTACAACAATATTGAGCAAAGTTTAGCCATAAAGTAATCCAAAAATAGAATCCCTCCCCTTCTTAGTCATTGGCAACCCCAAAATAAAGTCCATAGAAATGTCAATCCAAGTTCTTTTTAAGAATAGCACGCAAAAGTGTTCCTAAAGTTCTATTGACAACTTCAGTTTGTCCATCCGTTTGAGGATGACAAATAGTAGATTACAACAATATTGAGCAAAGTTTAGCCCATAAAGTAATCCAAAAATAGAATCCCTCCCCTTCTTAGTCCTAGGCAACCCCAAAATAAAGTCCATAGAAATGTCAGTCCAAGTTCTTTTAAGAATAGCACGCAAAAGTGTTCCCAAAGTTCTATTTACAACTTCAGTTTGTCCATCCGTTTGAGGATGACAAGTAGTAGATTACAACAATATTGAGCAAAGTTTAGCCCATAAAGTAATCTAAAAATAGAATCCCTCCCCTTCTTAGTCCTAGGCAACCCCAGAATAAAGTCCATAGAAATGTCAATCCAAGTTCTTTTTAAGAATAGCACGCAAAAGTGTTCCCAAAGTTCAATTTACAACTTCAGTTTGTCAATCTGTTTGAGGATGACAAGTAGTAGATTACAACAATATTGAGCAAAGTTTAGCCATAAAGTAATCCAAAAATAGAATCCCTCCCCTTCTTAGTCCTTGTCAACCCCAAAATAAAGTCCATAGAAATGTCAATCCAAGTTCTTTGTAAGAATAGCACGCAAAAGTGTTCCCAAAGTTCTATTGACAACTTCAGTTTGTCCTTCCGTTTGAGGATGAAAAGTAGTAGATTACAACAATATTGAGCAAAGTTTAGCCTATAAAGTAATCCAAAAATAGAATCCCTCACCTTCTTAGTCCTAGGCAACCCTAAAATAAAGTCCATAGAAATATCAGTCCAAGTTCTTTTAAGAATAGCACGCAAAAGTGTTCCCAAAGTTCTATTTACAACTTCAGTTTGTCCATCCGTTTGAGGATGACAAGTAGTAGATTACAACAATATGGATTAAAGTTTAGCCCATAAAGTAATCCAAAAATAGAATCCCTCCCCTTCTTAGTCCTTGGCAACCCCAAAATAAAGTGCATAGAAATGTCAATCCAAGTTCTTTTAAGAATAGCACGCACAAGTGTTCCTAAAGTTCTATTTACAACTTCAGTTTGTCCATCCGTTTGGGGATGACAAGTAGTAGATTACAACAATATTGAGCAAAGTTTAGCCCATAAAGTAATCCGAAAATAGAATCCCTCCCCTTCTTTTAAGAATAGCACGCAAAAGTGTTCCCAAAGTTCTATTGACAACTTCAGTTTGTCCATCCGTTTGAGGATGACAAGTAGTAGATTACAACAATATGGATTAAAGTTTAGCCCATAAAGTAATCCAAAAATAGAATCCCTCCCCTTCTTAGTCCTAGGCAACCCCAAAATAAAGTGCATAGAAATGTCAATCCAAGTTCTTTTAAGAATAGCACGCACAAGTGTTCCCAAAGTTCTATTTACAATTTCAGTTTGTCCATCCGTTTGGGGATGACAAGTAGTAGATTACAACAATATTGAGCAAAGTTTAGCCCATAAAGTAATCCGAAAATAGAATCCCTCCCCTTCTTTTAAGAATAGCACGCAAAAGTGTTCCCAAAGTTCTATTGACAACTTCAGTTTGTCCATCTGTTTGAGGATGACAAGTAGTAGATTACAACAATATTGAACAAAGTTTAGCCCATAAAGTAATCCATAAATAGAATCCCTCCCCTTCTCAGTCCTAGGCAACCCCAAAATAAAGTGCATAGAAATGTCAATCCAAGTTCTTTTTAAGAATAGCACGCAAAAGTGTTCCCAAAGTTCTATTTACAACTTCAGTTTGTCCATCCGTTTGAGAATGACAAGTAGTAAATTACAACAATATTGAGCAAAGGTTAGGCCATATAAGTTCTATTGACAACTTCAGTTTTTCCATCCGTTTGAGGATGACAAGTAGTAGATTACAACAATATTGTGCAAAGTTTAGCCCATAAAGTAATCCAAAAATAGAATCCCTCCCCTTCTTAGTCCTAGGCAACCCCAAAATAAAGTCCTTAGAAATGTCAATCCAAGTTCTTTTTAAGAATAGCACGCAAAAGTGTTCCCAAAGTTCTATTGACAACTTCAGTTTGTCCATCCGTTTGAGGATGACAAGTAGTAGATTACAACAATATGGAGCAAAGTTAGGCCATAAAGTAATCCAAAAATAGAATCCCTCCCCTTCTTAGTCCTAGGCAACCTCAAAATAAAGTGCATAGAAATGTCAATCCAAGTTCTTTTTAAGAATAGGACGCACAAGTGTTCCCAAAGTTCTATTTACAACTTCAGTTTGTCCATCCGTTTGGGGATGACAAGTAGTAGATTACAACAATATTGAGCAAAGTTTAGCCCATATAAGTTCTATTGACAACTTCAGTTTGTCCATCCGTTTGAGGATGACAAGTAGTAGATTACAACAATATTGAGCAATGTTTAGCCCATAAAGTAATCCAAAAATAGAATCCCTCCCCTTCTTAGTCCTAGGCAACCCCAAAATAAAGTGCATAGAAATGTCAATCCAAGTTCTTTTTAAGAATAGCACGCACAAGTGTTCCCAAAGTTCTATTTACAACTTCAGTTTGTCCATCCGTTTGAGGATGACAAGTAGTAGATTACAACAATATTGAGCAAAGTTTAGCCCATAAAGTAATCCAAAAATAGAATCCCTCACCTTCTTAGTCCTAGGCAACCCCAAAATAAAGTGCATAGAAATGTCAGTCCAAGTTCTTTTAAGAATAGCACGCAAAAGTGTTCCCAAAGTTCTATTTACAACTTCAGTTTGTCCATCCGTTTGGGGATGACAAGTAGTAGATTACAACAATATGGAGCAAAGTTTAGCCCATAAAGTAATGCAAAAATAGAATCCCTCCCCTTCTTAGTCCTAGGCAACCCCAAAATAAAGTCCATAGAAATGTCAATCCAAGTTCTTTTAAGAATAGCACGCACAAGTGTTCCCAAAGTTCTATTTACAACTTCAGTTTGTCCATCCGTTTGGGGATGAAAAGTAGTAGATTACAACAATATTGAGCAAAGTTTAGCCCATATAAGTTCTATTGACAACTTCAGTTTGTCCATCCGTTTGAAAATGACAAATAGTAGATTACAACAATATTGAGCAAAGTTTAGCCCATAAAGTAATCCAAAAATAGAATCCCTCCCTTCTTAGTCCTAGGCAACCCCAGAATAAAGTCCATAGAAATGTCAATCCAAGTTCTTTTTAAGAATAGCACGCAAAAGTGTTCTCAAAGTTCTATTTACAACTTCAGTTTGTCCATCCGTTTGAGGATGACAAGAAGTAGATTACAACAATATTGAGCAAAGTTTAGCCCATAAAGTAATCCAAAAATAGAATCCCTCACCTTCTCAGTCCTAGGCAACCCCAAAATAAAGTGCATAGAAATGTCAATCCAAGTTCTTTTTAAGAATAGCACGCAAAAGTGTTCCCAAAGTTCTATTTACAACTTCAGTTTGTCCATCCGTTTGAGAATGACAAGTAGTAGATTACAACAATATTGAGCAAAGGTTAGGCCATATAAGTTCTTTGACAACTTCAGTTTTTCCATCCGTTTGAGGATGACAAGTAGTAGATTACAACAATGTTGAGCAAAGTTTAGCCCATAAAGTAATCCAAAAATAGAATCCCTCCCCTTCTTAGTCCTAGGCAACCCCAAAATAAAGTGCATAGAAATGTTAATCCAAGTTCTTTTAAGAATAGCACGCACAAGTGTTCCCAAAGTTCTATTTACAACTTCAGTTTGTCCATCCGTTTGAGGATGACAAGTAGTAGATTACAACAATATTGAGCAAAGTTTAGCACATAAAGTAATCCAAAAATAGAATCCCTTACCTTCTTAGTCCTAGGCAACCCCAAAATAAAGTCCACAGAAATGTCAGTCCAAGTTCTTTTAAGAATAGCACGCAAAAGTGTTCCCAAAGTTCTATTTACAACTTCAGTTTGTCCATCCGTTTGGGGATGACAAGTAGTAGATTACAACAATATTGAGCAAAGTTTAGCCCATATAAGTTCTATTGACAACTTCAGTTTGTCCATCCGTTTGAGGATGACAAATAGTAGATTACAACAATATTGAGCAAAGTTTAGCCCATAAAGTAATCCAAAAATAGAATCCCTCCCCTTCTTAGTCCTAGGCAACCCAAGAATAAAGTCCATAGAAATGTCAATCCAAGTTCTTTTTAAGAATAGCACGCAAAAGTGTTCTCAAAGTTCTATTTACAACTTCAGTTTGTCCATCCGTTTGAGGATGACAAGTAGTAGATTACAACAATATTGAGCAAAGTTTAGCCATAAAGTAATCCAAAAATAGAATCCCTCCCCTTCTTAGTCCTAGGAAACCCCAAAATAAAGTGCATAGAAATGTCAATCCAAGTTCTTTTTAAGAATAGCACGCAAAAGTGTTCCCAAAGTTCTATTTACAACTTCAGTTTGTCCATCCGTTTGAGGATGACAAGTTGTAGATTACAACTTTATTGTGCAAAGTTTAGCCCATAAAGTAATCCAAAAATAGAATCCCTCCCCTTCTTAGTCCTAGGCAACCCCAAAATAAAGTCCATAGAAATGTCAATCCAAGTTCTTTTTAAGAATAGCACGCAAAAGTGTTCCCAAAGTTCTATTTACAACTTCAGTTTGTCCATCCGTTTGAGGATGACAAGTAGTAGATTACAACAATATTGAGCAAAGTTTAGCCATAAAGTAATCCAAAAATAGAATCCCTCCCCTTCTTAGTCATTGGCAACCCCAAAATAAAGTCCATAGAAATGTCAATCCAAGTTCTTTTTAAGAATAGCACGCAAAAGTGTTCCCAAAGTTCTATTTACAACTTCAGTTTGTCCATCCGTTTGAGGATGACAAGTAGTAGATTACAACAATATTGAGCAAAGTTTAGCCCATAAAGTAATCCAAAAATAGAATCCCTCACCTTATTAGTCCTAGGCAACCCCAAAATAAAGTCCACAGAAATGTCAGTCCAAGTTCTTTTAAGAATAGCACGCAAAAGTGTTTCCAAAGTTCTATTTACAAATTCAGTTTGTCCATCCGTTTGAGGATGACAAGTAGTACATTACAACAATATGGAGCAAAGTTTAGCCCATAAAGTAATGCAAAAATAGAATCCCTCCCCTTCTTAGTCCTAGGCAACCCCAAAATAAAGTCCATAGAAATGTCAATCCAAGTTCTTTTTAAGAATAGCACGCAAAAGTGTTCCCAAAGTTCTATTTACAACTTCAGTTTGTCCATCCGTTTGAGAATGACAAGTAGTAGATTACAACAATATTGAGCAAAGGTTAGGCCATATAAGTTCTATTGACAACTTCAGTTTTTCCATCCGTTTGAGGATGACAAGTAGTAGATTACAACAATATTGAGCAAAGTTTAGCCCATAAAGTAATCCAAAAATAGAATCCCTCCCCTTCTTAGTCCTAGGCAACCCCAAAATAAAGTGCATAGAAATGTGAATCCAAGTTCTTTTAAGAATAGCACGCACAAGTGTTCCCAAAGTTCTATTTACAACTTCAGTTTGTCCATCCGTTTGAGGATGACAAGTAGTAGATTACAACAATATTGAGCAAAGTTTAGCCCATAAAGTAATCCAAAAAAAGAATCCCTCACCTTCTTAGTCCTAGGCAACCCCAAAATAAAGTCCACAGAAATGTCAGGCCAAGTTCTTTTAAGAATAGCACGCAAAAGTGTTCACAAAGTTCTATTTACAACTTCAGTTTGTCCATCCGTTTGAGGATGACAAGTAGTAGATTACAACAATATGGATTAAAGTTTAGCCCATAAAGTAATCCAAAAATAGAATCCCTCCCCTTCTTAGTCCTTGGCAACCCCAAAATAAAGTGCATAGAAATGTCAATCCAAGTTCTTTTAAGAATAGCACGCACAAGTGTTCCTAAAGTTCTATTTACAACTTCAGTTTGTCCATCCGTTTGGGGAAGACAAGTAGTAGATTACAACAATATTGAGCAAAGTTTAGCCCATAAAGTAATCCGAAAATAGAATCTCTCCCCTTCTTTTAAGAATAGCACGCAAAAGTGTTCCCAAAGTTCTATTGACAACTTCAGTTTGTCCATCCGTTTGAGGATGACAAGTAGTAGATTACAACAATATGGATTAAAGTTTAGCCCATAAAGTAATCCAAAAATAGAATCCCTCCCCTTCTTAGTCCTAGGCAACCCCAAAATAAAGTGCATAGAAATGTCAATCCAAGTTCTTTTAAGAATAGCACGCACAAGTGTTCCCAAAGTTCTATTTACAACTTCAGTTTGTCCATCCGTTTGGGGATGACAAGTAGTAGATTACAACAATATTGAGCAAAGTTTAGCCCATAAAGTAATCCGAAAATAGAATCCCTCCCCTTCTTTTAAGAATAGCACGCAAAAGTGTTCCCAAAGTTCTATTGACAACTTCAGTTTGTCCATCTGTTTGAGGATGACAAGTAGTAGATTACAACAATATTGAACAAAGTTTAGCCCATAAAGTAATCCATAAATAGAATCCCTCCCCTTCTCAGTCCTAGGCAACCCCAAAATAAAGTGCATAGAAATGTCAATCCAAGTTCTTTTTAAGAATAGCACGCAAAAGTGTTCCCAAAGTTCTATTTACAACTTCAGTTTGTCCATCCGTTTGAGAATGACAAGTAGTAAATTACAACAATATTGAGCAAAGGTTAGGCCATATAAGTTCTATTGACAACTTCAGTTTTTCCATCCGTTTGAGGATGACAAGTAGTAGATTACAACAATATTGAGCAAAGTTTAGCCCATAAAGTAATCCAAAAATAGAATCCCTCCCCTTCTTAGTCCTAGGCAACCCCAAAATAAAGTCCATAGAAATGTCAATCCAAGTTCTTTTTAAGAATAGCACGCAAAAGTGTTCCCAAAGTTCTATTGACAACTTCAGTTTGTCCATCCGTTTGAGGATGACAAGTAGTAGATTACAACAATATGGAGCAAAGTTAGGCCATAAAGTAATCCAAAAATAGAATCCCTCCCCTTCTTAGTCCTAGGCAACCTCAAAATAAAGTGCATAGAAATGTCAATCCAAGTTCTTTTTAAGAATAGGACGCACAAGTGTTCCCAAAGTTCTATTTACAACTTCAGTTTGTCCATCCGTTTGGGGATGACAAGTAGTAGATTACAACAATATTGAGCAAAGTTTAGCCCATATAAGTTCTATTGACAACTTCAGTTTGTCCATCCGTTTGAGGATGACAAGTAGTAGATTACAACAATATTGAGCAATGTTTAGCCCATAAAGTAATCCAAAAATAGAATCCCTCCCCTTCTTAGTCCTAGGCAACCCCAAAATAAAGTGCATAGAAATGTCAATCCAAGTTCTTTTTAAGAATAGCACGCACAAGTGTTCCCAAAGTTCTATTTACAACTTCAGTTTGTCCATCCGTTTGAGGATGACAAGTAGTAGATTACAACAATATTGAGCAAAGTTTAGCCCATAAAGTAATCCAAAAATAGAATCCCTCACCTTCTTAGTCCTAGGCAACCCCAAAATAAAGTGCATAGAAATGTCAGTCCAAGTTCTTTTAAGAATAGCACGCAAAAGTGTTCCCAAAGTTCTATTTACAACTTCAGTTTGTCCATCCGTTTGGGGATGACAAGTAGTAGATTACAACAATATGGAGCAAAGTTTAGCCCATAAAGTAATGCAAAAATAGAATCCCTCCCCTTCTTAGTCCTAGGCAACCCCAAAATAAATTCCATAGAAATGTCAATCCAAGTTCTTTTAAGAATAGCACGCACAAGTGTTCCCAAAGTTCTATTTACAACTTCAGTTTGTCCATCCGTTTGGGGATGACAAGTAGTAGATTACAACAATATTGAGCAAAGTTTAGCCCATATAAGTTCTATTGACAACTTCAGTTTGTCCATCCGTTTGAAAATGACAAATAGTAGATTACAACAATATTGAGCAAAGTTTAGCCCATAAAGTAATCCAAAAATAGAATCCCTCCCTTCTTAGTCCTAGGCAACCCCAGAATAAAGTCCATAGAAATGTCAATCCAAGTTCTTTTTAAGAATAGCACGCAAAAGTGTTCTCAAAGTTCTATTTACAACTTCAGTTTGTCCATCCGTTTGAGGATGACAAGTAGTAGATTACAACAATATTGAGCAAAGTTTAGCCCATAAAGTAATCCAAAAATAGAATCCCTCACCTTCTCAGTCCTAGGCAACCCCAAAATAAAGTGCATAGAAATGTCAATCCAAGTTCTTTTTAAGAATAGCACGCAAAAGTGTTCCCAAAGTTCTATTTACAACTTCAGTTTGTCCATCCGTTTGAGAATGACAAGTAGTAGATTACAACAATATTGAGCAAAGGTTAGGCCATATAAGTTCTTTGACAACTTCAGTTTTTCCATCCGTTTGAGGATGACAAGTAGTAGATTACAACAATGTTGAGCAAAGTTTAGCCCATAAAGTAATCCAAAAATAGAATCCCTCCCCTTCTTAGTCCTAGGCAACCCCAAAATAAAGTGCATAGAAATGTTAATCCAAGTTCTTTTAAGAATAGCACGCACAAGTGTTCCCAAAGTTCTATTTACAACTTCAGTTTGTCCATCCGTTTGAGGATGACAAGTAGTAGATTACAACAATATTGAGCAAAGTTTAGCCCATAAAGTAATCCAAAAATAGAATCCCTTACCTTCTTAGTCCTAGGCAACCCCAAAATAAAGTCCACAGAAATGTCAGTCCAAGTTCTTTTAAGAATAGCACGCAAAAGTGTTCCCAAAGTTCTATTTACAACTTCAGTTTGTCCATCCGTTTGGGGATGACAAGTAGTAGATTACAACAATATTGAGCAAAGTTTAGCCCATATAAGTTCTATTGACAACTTCAGTTTGTCCATCCGTTTGAGGATGACAAATAGTAGATTACAACAATATTGAGCAAAGTTTAGCCCATAAAGTAATCCAAAAATAGAATCCCTCCCCTTCTTAGTCCTAGGCAACCCAAGAATAAAGTCCATAGAAATGTCAATCCAAGTTCTTTTTAAGAATAGCACGCAAAAGTGTTCTCAAAGTTCTATTTACAACTTCAGTTTGTCCATCCGTTTGAGGATGACAAGTAGTAGATTACAACAATATTGAGCAAAGTTTAGCCATAAAGTAATCCAAAAATAGAATCCCTCCCCTTCTTAGTCCTAGGCAACCCCAAAATAAAGTCCATAGAAATGTCAATCCAAGTTCTTTTTAAGAATTGCAAGCAAAATTGTTCCCATAGTTCTATTTACAACTTCAGTTTGTCAATCTGTTTGAGGATGACAATTAGTAGATTACAACAATATTGAGCAAAGTTTAGCCATAAAGTAATTCAAAAATAGAATCCCTCCCCTTCTTAGTCATTGGCAACCCCAAAATAAAGTCCATAGAAATGTCAATCCAAGTTCTTTTTAAGAATAGCACGCAAAAGTGTTCCCAAAGTTCTATTTACAACTTCAGTTTGTCCATCCGTTTGAGGATGACAAGTAGTAGATTACAACAATATTGAGCAAAGTTTAGCCCATAAAGTAATCCAAAAATAGAATCCCTCACCTTATTAGTCCTAGGCAACCCCAAAATAAAGTCCACAGAAATGTCAGTCCAAGTTCTTTTAAGAATAGCACGCAAAAGTGTTTCCAAAGTTCTATTTACAAATTCAGTTTGTCCATCCGTTTGAGGATGACAAGTAGTACATTACAACAATATGGAGCAAAGTTTAGCCCATAAAGTAATGCAAAAATAGAATCCCTCCCCTTCTTAGTCCTAGGCAACCCCAAAATAAAGTCCATAGAAATGTCAATCCAAGTTCTTTTAAGAATAGCACGCACAAGTGTTCCCAAAGTTCTATTTACAACTTCAGTTTGTCCATCTGTTTGGGGATGACAAGTAGTAGATTACAACAATATTGAGCAAAGTTTAGCCCATATAAGTTCTATTGACAACTTCAGTTTGTCCATCCGTTTGAGGATGACAAATAGTAGATAACAACAATATTGAGCAAAGTTTAGCCCATAAAGTAATCCAAAAATAGAATCCCTCCCCTTCTTAGTCCTAGGCAACCCCAAAATAAAGTCCATAGAAATGTCAATCCAAGTTCTTTTTAAGAATAGCACGCAAAAGTGTTCCCAAAGTTCTATTTACAACTTCAGTTTGTCCATCCGTTTGAGAATGACAAGTAGTAGATTACAACAATATTGAGCAAAGGTTAGGCCATATAAGTTCTATTGACAACTTCAGTTTTTCCATCCGTTTGAGGATGACAAGTAGTAGATTACAACAATATTGAGCAAAGTTTAGCCCATAAAGTAATCCAAAAATAGAATCCCTCCCCTTCTTAGTCCTAGGCAACCCCAAAATAAAGTGCATAGAAATGTGAATCCAAGTTCTTTTAAGAATAGCACGCACAAGTGTTCCCAAAGTTCTATTTACAACTTCAGTTTGTCCATCCGTTTGAGGATGACAAGTAGTAGATTACAACAATATTGAGCAAAGTTTAGCCCATAAAGTAATCCAAAAAAAGAATCCCTCACCTTCTTAGTCCTAGGCAACCCCAAAATAAAGTCCACAGAAATGTCAGGCCAAGTTCTTTTAAGAATAGCACGCAAAAGTGTTCCCAAAGTTCTATTTACAACTTCAGTTTGTCCATCCGTTTGAGGATGACAAGTAGTAGATTACAACAATATGGAGCAAAGTTTAGCCCATAAAGTAATGCAAAAATAGAATCCCTCCCCTTCTTAGTTCTAGGCAACCCCAAAATAAAGTCCATAGAAATGTCAATCCAAGTTCTTTTAAGAATAGCACGCACAAGTGTTCCCAAAGTTCTATTTACAACTTCAGTTTGTCCATCCGTTTGGGGATGACAAGTAGTAGATTACAACAATATTGAGCAAAGTTTAGCCCATATAAGTTCTATTGACAACTTCAGTTTGTCCATCCGTTTGAGGATGACAAATAGTAGATTACAACAATATTGAGCAAAGTTTAGCCCATAAAGTAATCCAAAAATAGAATCCCTCCCCTTCTTAGTCCTAGGCAACCCCAAAATAAAGTCCATAGAAATGTCAATCCAAGTTCTTTTTAAGAATAGCACGCAAAAGTGTTCCCAAAGTTCTATTGACAACTTCAGTTTGTCCATCCGTTTGAGGATGACAAGTAGTAGATTACAACAATATGGAGCAAAGTTAGGCCATAAAGTAATCCAAAAATAGAATCCCTCCCCTTCTTAGTCCTAGGCAACCTCAAAATAAAGTGCATAGAAATGTCAATCCAAGTTCTTTTTAAGAATAGGACGCACAAGTGTTCCCAAAGTTCTATTTACAACTTCAGTTTGTCCATCCGTTTGGGGATGACAAGTAGTAGATTACAACAATATTGAGCAAAGTTTAGCCCATATAAGTTCTATTGACAACTTCAGTTTGTCCATCCGTTTGAGGATGACAAGTAGTAGATTACAACAATATTGAGCAATGTTTAGCCCATAAAGTAATCCAAAAATAGAATCCCTCCCCTTCTTAGTCCTAGGCAACCCCAAAATAAAGTCCATAGAAATGTCAATCCAAGTTCTTTTTAAGAATAGCACGCAAAAGTGTTCTCAAAGTTCTATTTACAACTTCAGTTTGTCCATCCGTTTGAGGATGACAAGTAGTAGATTACAACAATATTGAGCAAAGTTTAGCCCATATAAGTTCTATTGACAACTTCAGTTTGTCTATCCGTTTGAGGATGACAAGTAGTAGATTACAACAATATTGAGCAAAGTTTAGCCCATAAAGTAATCCAAAAAAGAATCCCTCACCTTCTTAGTCCTAGGCAACCCCAAAATAAAGTCCACAGAAATGTCAGGCCAAGTTCTTTTAAGAATAGCACGCAAAAGTGTTCACAAAGTTCTATTTACAACTTCAGTTTGTCCATCCGTTTGAGGATGACAAGTAGTAGATTACAACAATATGGATTAAAGTTTAGCCCATAAAGTAATCCAAAAATAGAATCCCTCCCCTTCTTAGTCCTTGGCAACCCCAAAATAAAGTGCATAGAAATGTCAATCCAAGTTCTTTTAAGAATAGCACGCACAAGTGTTCCTAAAGTTCTATTTACAACTTCAGTTTGTCCATCCGTTTGGGGAAGACAAGTAGTAGATTACAACAATATTGAGCAAAGTTTAGCCCATAAAGTAATCCGAAAATAGAATCTCTCCCCTTCTTTTAAGAATAGCACGCAAAAGTGTTCCCAAAGTTCTATTGACAACTTCAGTTTGTCCATCCGTTTGAGGATGACAAGTAGTAGATTACAACAATATGGATTAAAGTTTAGCCCATAAAGTAATCCAAAAATAGAATCCCTCCCCTTCTTAGTCCTAGGCAACCCCAAAATAAAGTGCATAGAAATGTCAATCCAAGTTCTTTTAAGAATAGCACGCACAAGTGTTCCCAAAGTTCTATTTACAACTTCAGTTTGTCCATCCGTTTGGGGATGACAAGTAGTAGATTACAACAATATTGAGCAAAGTTTAGCCCATAAAGTAATCCGAAAATAGAATCCCTCCCCTTCTTTTAAGAATAGCACGCAAAAGTGTTCCCAAAGTTCTATTGACAACTTCAGTTTGTCCATCTGTTTGAGGATGACAAGTAGTAGATTACAACAATATTGAACAAAGTTTAGCCCATAAAGTAATCCATAAATAGAATCCCTCCCCTTCTCAGTCCTAGGCAACCCCAAAATAAAGTGCATAGAAATGTCAATCCAAGTTCTTTTTAAGAATAGCACGCAAAAGTGTTCCCAAAGTTCTATTTACAACTTCAGTTTGTCCATCCGTTTGAGAATGACAAGTAGTAAATTACAACAATATTGAGCAAAGGTTAGGCCATATAAGTTCTATTGACAACTTCAGTTTTTCCATCCGTTTGAGGATGACAAGTAGTAGATTACAACAATATTGAGCAAAGTTTAGCCCATAAAGTAATCCAAAAATAGAATCCCTCCCCTTCTTAGTCCTAGGCAACCCCAAAATAAAGTCCATAGAAATGTCAATCCAAGTTCTTTTTAAGAATAGCACGCAAAAGTGTTCCCAAAGTTCTATTGACAACTTCAGTTTGTCCATCCGTTTGAGGATGACAAGTAGTAGATTACAACAATATGGAGCAAAGTTAGGCCATAAAGTAATCCAAAAATAGAATCCCTCCCCTTCTTAGTCCTAGGCAACCTCAAAATAAAGTGCATAGAAATGTCAATCCAAGTTCTTTTTAAGAATAGGACGCACAAGTGTTCCCAAAGTTCTATTTACAACTTCAGTTTGTCCATCCGTTTGGGGATGACAAGTAGTAGATTACAACAATATTGAGCAAAGTTTAGCCCATATAAGTTCTATTGACAACTTCAGTTTGTCCATCCGTTTGAGGATGACAAGTAGTAGATTACAACAATATTGAGCAATGTTTAGCCCATAAAGTAATCCAAAAATAGAATCCCTCCCCTTCTTAGTCCTAGGCAACCCCAAAATAAAGTGCATAGAAATGTCAATCCAAGTTCTTTTTAAGAATAGCACGCACAAGTGTTCCCAAAGTTCTATTTACAACTTCAGTTTGTCCATCCGTTTGAGGATGACAAGTAGTAGATTACAACAATATTGAGCAAAGTTTAGCCCATAAAGTAATCCAAAAATAGAATCCCTCACCTTCTTAGTCCTAGGCAACCCCAAAATAAAGTGCATAGAAATGTCAGTCCAAGTTCTTTTAAGAATAGCACGCAAAAGTGTTCCCAAAGTTCTATTTACAACTTCAGTTTGTCCATCCGTTTGGGGATGACAAGTAGTAGATTACAACAATATGGAGCAAAGTTTAGCCCATAAAGTAATGCAAAAATAGAATCCCTCCCCTTCTTAGTCCTAGGCAACCCCAAAATAAATTCCATAGAAATGTCAATCCAAGTTCTTTTAAGAATAGCACGCACAAGTGTTCCCAAAGTTCTATTTACAACTTCAGTTTGTCCATCCGTTTGGGGATGACAAGTAGTAGATTACAACAATATTGAGCAAAGTTTAGCCCATATAAGTTCTATTGACAACTTCAGTTTGTCCATCCGTTTGAAAATGACAAATAGTAGATTACAACAATATTGAGCAAAGTTTAGCCCATAAAGTAATCCAAAAATAGAATCCCTCCCTTCTTAGTCCTAGGCAACCCCAGAATAAAGTCCATAGAAATGTCAATCCAAGTTCTTTTTAAGAATAGCACGCAAAAGTGTTCTCAAAGTTCTATTTACAACTTCAGTTTGTCCATCCGTTTGAGGATGACAAGTAGTAGATTACAACAATATTGAGCAAAGTTTAGCCCATAAAGTAATCCAAAAATAGAATCCCTCACCTTCTCAGTCCTAGGCAACCCCAAAATAAAGTGCATAGAAATGTCAATCCAAGTTCTTTTTAAGAATAGCACGCAAAAGTGTTCCCAAAGTTCTATTTACAACTTCAGTTTGTCCATCCGTTTGAGAATGACAAGTAGTAGATTACAACAATATTGAGCAAAGGTTAGGCCATATAAGTTCTTTGACAACTTCAGTTTTTCCATCCGTTTGAGGATGACAAGTAGTAGATTACAACAATGTTGAGCAAAGTTTAGCCCATAAAGTAATCCAAAAATAGAATCCCTCCCCTTCTTAGTCCTAGGCAACCCCAAAATAAAGTGCATAGAAATGTTAATCCAAGTTCTTTTAAGAATAGCACGCACAAGTGTTCCCAAAGTTCTATTTACAACTTCAGTTTGTCCATCCGTTTGAGGATGACAAGTAGTAGATTACAACAATATTGAGCAAAGTTTAGCCCATAAAGTAATCCAAAAATAGAATCCCTTACCTTCTTAGTCCTAGGCAACCCCAAAATAAAGTCCACAGAAATGTCAGTCCAAGTTCTTTTAAGAATAGCACGCAAAAGTGTTCCCAAAGTTCTATTTACAACTTCAGTTTGTCCATCCGTTTGGGGATGACAAGTAGTAGATTACAACAATATTGAGCAAAGTTTAGCCCATATAAGTTCTATTGACAACTTCAGTTTGTCCATCCGTTTGAGGATGACAAATAGTAGATTACAACAATATTGAGCAAAGTTTAGCCCATAAAGTAATCCAAAAATAGAATCCCTCCCCTTCTTAGTCCTAGGCAACCCAAGAATAAAGTCCATAGAAATGTCAATCCAAGTTCTTTTTAAGAATAGCACGCAAAAGTGTTCTCAAAGTTCTATTTACAACTTCAGTTTGTCCATCCGTTTGAGGATGACAAGTAGTAGATTACAACAATATTGAGCAAAGTTTAGCCATAAAGTAATCCAAAAATAGAATCCCTCCCCTTCTTAGTCCTAGGCAACCCCAAAATAAAGTCCATAGAAATGTCAATCCAAGTTCTTTTTAAGAATTGCAAGCAAAATTGTTCCCATAGTTCTATTTACAACTTCAGTTTGTCAATCTGTTTGAGGATGACAATTAGTAGATTACAACAATATTGAGCAAAGTTTAGCCATAAAGTAATTCAAAATAGAATCCCTCCCCTTCTTAGTCATTGGCAACCCCAAAATAAAGTCCATAGAAATGTCAATCCAAGTTCTTTTTAAGAATAGCACGCAAAAGTGTTCCCAAAGTTCTATTTACAACTTCAGTTTGTCCATCCGTTTGAGGATGACAAGTAGTAGATTACAACAATATTGAGCAAAGTTTAGCCCATAAAGTAATCCAAAAATAGAATCCCTCACCTTATTAGTCCTAGGCAACCCCAAAATAAAGTCCACAGAAATGTCAGTCCAAGTTCTTTTAAGAATAGCACGCAAAAGTGTTTCCAAAGTTCTATTTACAAATTCAGTTTGTCCATCCGTTTGAGGATGACAAGTAGTACATTACAACAATATGGAGCAAAGTTTAGCCCATAAAGTAATGCAAAAATAGAATCCCTCCCCTTCTTAGTCCTAGGCAACCCCAAAATAAAGTCCATAGAAATGTCAATCCAAGTTCTTTTAAGAATAGCACGCACAAGTGTTCCCAAAGTTCTATTTACAACTTCAGTTTGTCCATCTGTTTGGGGATGACAAGTAGTAGATTACAACAATATTGAGCAAAGTTTAGCCCATATAAGTTCTATTGACAACTTCAGTTTGTCCATCCGTTTGAGGATGACAAATAGTAGATAACAACAATATTGAGCAAAGTTTAGCCCATAAAGTAATCCAAAAATAGAATCCCTCCCCTTCTTAGTCCTAGGCAACCCCAAAATAAAGTCCATAGAAATGTCAATCCAAGTTCTTTTTAAGAATAGCACGCAAAAGTGTTCCCAAAGTTCTATTTACAACTTCAGTTTGTCCATCCGTTTGAGAATGACAAGTAGTAGATTACAACAATATTGAGCAAAGGTTAGGCCATATAAGTTCTATTGACAACTTCAGTTTTTCCATCCGTTTGAGGATGACAAGTAGTAGATTACAACAATATTGAGCAAAGTTTAGCCCATAAAGTAATCCAAAAATAGAATCCCTCCCCTTCTTAGTCCTAGGCAACCCCAAAATAAAGTGCATAGAAATGTGAATCCAAGTTCTTTTAAGAATAGCACGCACAAGTGTTCCCAAAGTTCTATTTACAACTTCAGTTTGTCCATCCGTTTGAGGATGACAAGTAGTAGATTACAACAATATTGAGCAAAGTTTAGCCCATAAAGTAATCCAAAAAAAGAATCCCTCACCTTCTTAGTCCTAGGCAACCCCAAAATAAAGTCCACAGAAATGTCAGGCCAAGTTCTTTTAAGAATAGCACGCAAAAGTGTTCCCAAAGTTCTATTTACAACTTCAGTTTGTCCATCCGTTTGAGGATGACAAGTAGTAGATTACAACAATATGGAGCAAAGTTTAGCCCATAAAGTAATGCAAAAATAGAATCCCTCCCCTTCTTAGTTCTAGGCAACCCCAAAATAAAGTCCATAGAAATGTCAATCCAAGTTCTTTTAAGAATAGCACGCACAAGTGTTCCCAAAGTTCTATTTACAACTTCAGTTTGTCCATCCGTTTGGGGATGACAAGTAGTAGATTACAACAATATTGAGCAAAGTTTAGCCCATATAAGTTCTATTGACAACTTCAGTTTGTCCATCCGTTTGAGGATGACAAATAGTAGATTACAACAATATTGAGCAAAGTTTAGCCCATAAAGTAATCCAAAAATAGAATCCCTCCCCTTCTTAGTCCTAGGCAACCCCAAAATAAAGTCCATAGAAATGTCAATCCAAGTTCTTTTTAAGAATAGCACGCAAAAGTGTTCCCAAAGTTCTATTGACAACTTCAGTTTGTCCATCCGTTTGAGGATGACAAGTAGTAGATTACAACAATATGGAGCAAAGTTAGGCCATAAAGTAATCCAAAAATAGAATCCCTCCCCTTCTTAGTCCTAGGCAACCTCAAAATAAAGTGCATAGAAATGTCAATCCAAGTTCTTTTTAAGAATAGGACGCACAAGTGTTCCCAAAGTTCTATTTACAACTTCAGTTTGTCCATCCGTTTGGGGATGACAAGTAGTAGATTACAACAATATTGAGCAAAGTTTAGCCCATATAAGTTCTATTGACAACTTCAGTTTGTCCATCCGTTTGAGGATGACAAGTAGTAGATTACAACAATATTGAGCAATGTTTAGCCCATAAAGTAATTCAAAAATAGAATCCCTCCCCTTCTTAGTCCTAGGCAACCCCAAAATAAAGTGCATAGAAATGTCAATCCAAGTTCTTTTTAAGAATAGCACGCACAAGTGTTCCCAAAGTTCTATTTACAACTTCAGTTTGTCCATCCGTTTGAGGATGACAAGTAGTAGATTACAACAATATTGAGCAAAGTTTAGCCCATAAAGTAATCCAAAAATAGAATCCCTCACCTTCTTAGTCCTAGGCAACCCCAAAATAAAGTGCATAGAAATGTCAGTCCAAGTTCTTTTAAGAATAGCACGCAAAAGTGTTCCCAAAGTTCTATTTACAACTTCAGTTTGTCCATCCGTTTGGGGATGACAAGTAGTAGATTACAACAATATGGAGCAAAGTTTAGCCCATAAAGTAATGCAAAAATAGAATCCCTCCCCTTCTTAGTCCTAGGCAACCCCAAAATAAAGTCCATAGAAATGTCAATCCAAGTTCTTTTAAGAATAGCACGCACAAGTGTTCCCAAAGTTCTATTTACAACTTCAGTTTGTCCATCCGTTTGGGGATGACAAGTAGTAGATTACAACAATATTGAGCAAAGTTTAGCCCATATAAGTTCTATTGACAACTTCAGTTTGTCCATCCGTTTGAAAATGACAAATAGTAGATTACAACAATATTGAGCAAAGTTTAGCCCATAAAGTAATCCAAAAATAGAATCCCTCCCTTCTTAGTCCTAGGCAACCCCAGAATAAAGTCCATAGAAATGTCAATCCAAGTTCTTTTTAAGAATAGCACGCAAAAGTGTTCTCAAAGTTCTATTTACAACTTCAGTTTGTCCATCCGTTTGAGGATGACAAGTAGTAGATTACAACAATATTGAGCAAAGTTTAGCCCATAAAGTAATCCAAAAATAGAATCCCTCACCTTCTCAGTCCTAGGCAACCCCAAAATAAAGTGCATAGAAATGTCAATCCAAGTTCTTTTTAAGAATAGCACGCAAAAGTGTTCCCAAAGTTCTATTTACAACTTCAGTTTGTCCATCCGTTTGAGAATGACAAGTAGTAGATTACAACAATATTGAGCAAAGGTTAGGCCATATAAGTTCTTTGACAACTTCAGTTTTTCCATCCGTTTGAGGATGACAAGTAGTAGATTACAACAATGTTGAGCAAAGTTTAGCCCATAAAGTAATCCAAAAATAGAATCCCTCCCCTTCTTAGTCCTAGGCAACCCCAAAATAAAGTGCATAGAAATGTTAATCCAAGTTCTTTTAAGAATAGCACGCACAAGTGTTCCCAAAGTTCTATTTACAACTTCAGTTTGTCCATCCGTTTGAGGATGACAAGTAGTAGATTACAACAATATTGAGCAAAGTTTAGCCCATAAAGTAATCCAAAAATAGAATCCCTTACCTTCTTAGTCCTAGGCAACCCCAAAATAAAGTCCACAGAAATGTCAGTCCAAGTTCTTTTAAGAATAGCACGCAAAAGTGTTCCCAAAGTTCTATTTACAACTTCAGTTTGTCCATCCGTTTGGGGATGACAAGTAGTAGATTACAACAATATTGAGCAAAGTTTAGCCCATATAAGTTCTATTGACAACTTCAGTTTGTCCATCCGTTTGAGGATGACAAATAGTAGATTACAACAATATTGAGCAAAGTTTAGCCCATAAAGTAATCCAAAAATAGAATCCCTCCCCTTCTTAGTCCTAGGCAACCCAAGAATAAAGTCCATAGAAATGTCAATCCAAGTTCTTTTTAAGAATAGCACGCAAAAGTGTTCTCAAAGTTCTATTTACAACTTCAGTTTGTCCATCCGTTTGAGGATGACAAGTAGTAGATTACAACAATATTGAGCAAAGTTTAGCCATAAAGTAATCCAAAAATAGAATCCCTCCCCTTCTTAGTCCTAGGCAACCCCAAAATAAAGTCCATAGAAATGTCAATCCAAGTTCTTTTTAAGAATTGCAAGCAAAATTGTTCCCATAGTTCTATTTACAACTTCAGTTTGTCCATCTGTTTGAGGATGACAATTAGTAGATTACAACAATATTGAGCAAAGTTTAGCCATAAAGTAATTCAAAAATAGAATCCCTCCCCTTCTTAGTCATTGGCAACCCCAAAATAAAGTCCATAGAAATGTCAATCCAAGTTCTTTTTAAGAATAGCACGCAAAAGTGTTCCCAAAGTTCTATTTACAACTTCAGTTTGTCCATCCGTTTGAGGATGACAAGTAGTAGATTACAACAATATTGAGCAAAGTTTAGCCCATAAAGTAATCCAAAAATAGAATCCCTCACCTTATTAGTCCTAGGCAACCCCAAAATAAAGTCCACAGAAATGTCAGTCCAAGTTCTTTTAAGAATAGCACGCAAAAGTGTTTCCAAAGTTCTATTTACAAATTCAGTTTGTCCATCCGTTTGAGGATGACAAGTAGTACATTACAACAATATGGAGCAAAGTTTAGCCCATAAAGTAATGCAAAAATAGAATCCCTCCCCTTCTTAGTCCTAGGCAACCCCAAAATAAAGTCCATAGAAATGTCAATCCAAGTTCTTTTAAGAATAGCACGCACAAGTGTTCCCAAAGTTCTATTTACAACTTCAGTTTGTCCATCTGTTTGGGGATGACAAGTAGTAGATTACAACAATATTGAGCAAAGTTTAGCCCATATAAGTTCTATTGACAACTTCAGTTTGTCCATCCGTTTGAGGATGACAAATAGTAGATTACAACAATATTGAGCAAAGTTTAGCCCATAAAGTAATCCAAAAATAGAATCCCTCCCCTTCTTAGTCCTAGGCAACCCCAAAATAAAGTCCATAGAAATGTCAATCCAAGTTCTTTTTAAGAATAGCACGCAAAAGTGTTCCCAAAGTTCTATTTACAACTTCAGTTTGTCCATCCGTTTGAGAATGACAAGTAGTAGATTACAACAATATTGAGCAAAGGTTAGGCCATATAAGTTCTATTGACAACTTCAGTTTTTCCATCCGTTTGAGGATGACAAGTAGTAGATTACAACAATATTGAGCAAAGTTTAGCCCATAAAGTAATCCAAAAATAGAATCCCTCCCCTTCTTAGTCCTAGGCAACCCCAAAATAAAGTGCATAGAAATGTGAATCCAAGTTCTTTTAAGAATAGCACGCACAAGTGTTCCCAAAGTTCTATTTACAACTTCAGTTTGTCCATCCGTTTGAGGATGACAAGTAGTAGATTACAACAATATGGAGCAAAGTTTAGCCCATAAAGTAATCCAAAAAAAGAATCCCTCACCTTCTTAGTCCTAGACAACCCCAAAATAAAGTCCACAGAAATGTCAGGCCAAGTTCTTTTAAGAATAGCACGCAAAAGTGTTCCCAAAGTTCTATTTACAACTTCAGTTTGTCCATCCGTTTGAGGATGACAAGTAGTAGATTACAACAATATGGAGCAAAGTTTAGCCCATAAAGTAATGCAAAAATAGAATCCCTCCCCTTCTTAGTTCTAGGCAACCCCAAAATAAAGTCCATAGAAATGTCAATCCAAGTTCTTTTAAGAATAGCACGCACAAGTGTTCCCAAAGTTCTATTTACAACTTCAGTTTGTCCATCCGTTTGGGGATGACAAGTAGTAGATTACAACAATATTGAGCAAAGTTTAGCCCATATAAGTTCTATTGACAACTTCAGTTTGTCCATCCGTTTGAGGATGACAAATAGTAGATTACAACAATATTGAGCAAAGTTTAGCCCATAAAGTAATCCAAAAATAGAATCCCTCCCCTTCTTAGTCCTAGGCAACCCCAAAATAAAGTCCATAGAAATGTCAATCCAAGTTCTTTTTAAGAATAGCACGCAAAAGTGTTCCCAAAGTTCTATTTACAACTTCAGTTTGTCCATCCGTTTGGGGATGACAAGTAGTAGATTACAACAATATTGAGCAAAGTTTAGCCCATATAAGTTCTATTGACAACTTCAGTTTGTCCATCCGTTTGAGGATGACAAGTAGTAGATTACAACAATATTGAGCAATGTTTAGCCCATAAAGTAATCCAAAAATAGAATCCCGCCCCTTCTTAGTCCTAGGCAACCCCAAAATAAAGTCCATAGAAATGTCAGTCCAAGTTCTTTTAAGAATAGCACGCAAAAGTGTTCCCAAAGTTCTATTTACAACTTCAGTTTGTCCATCCGTTTGAGGATGACAAGTAGTAGATTACAACAATATGGAGCAAAGTTTAGCCCATAAAGTAATGCAAAAATAGAATCCCTCCCCTTCTTAGTCCTAGGCAACCCCAAAATAAAGTCCATAGAAATGTCAATCCAAGTTCTTTTAAGAATAGCACGCACAAGTGTTCCCAAAGTTCTATTTACAACTTCAGTTTGTCCATCCGTTTGGGGATGACAAGTAGTAGATTACAACAATATTGAGCAATGTTTAGCCCATAAAGTAATCCAAAAATAGAATCCCTCCCCTTCTTAGTCCTAGGCAACCCCAAAATAAAGAGCATAGAAATGTCAATCCAAGTTCTTTTTAAGAATAGCACGCACAAGTGTTCCCAAAGTTCTATTTACAACTTCAGTTTGTGCATCCGTTTGAGGATGACAAGTAGTAGATTACAACAATATTGAGCAAAGTTTAGCCCATAAAGTAATCCAAAAATAGAATCCCTCACCTTCTTAGTCCTAGGCAACCCCAAAATAAAGTGCATAGAAATGTCAGTCCAAGTTCTTTTAAGAATAGCACGCAAAAGTGTTCCCAAAGTTCTGTTTACAACTTCAGTTTGTCCATCCGTTTTAGGATGACAAGTAGTAGATTACAACAATATGGAGCAAAGTCTAGCCCATAAAGTAATGCAAAAATAGAATCCCTCCCCTTCTTAGTCCTAGGCAACCCCAAAATAAAGTCCATAGAAATGTCAATCCAAGTTCTTTTAAGAATAGCACGCACAAGTGTTCCCAAAGTTCTATTTACAACTTCAGTTTGTCCATCCGTTTGTGGATGACAAGTAGTAGATTACAACAATATTGAGCAAAGTTTAGCCCATATAAGTTCTATTGACAACTTCAGTTTGTCCATCCGTTTGAGGATGACAAATAGTAGATTACAACAATATTGAGCAAAGTTTAGCCCATAAAGTAATCCAAAAATAGAATCCCTCCCCTTCTTAGTCCTAGGCAACCCCATAATAAAGTCCATAGAAATGTCAATCCAAGTTCTTTTTAAGAATAGCACGCAAAAGTGTTCTCAAAGTTCTATTTACAACTTCAGTTTGTCCATCCGTTTGAGGATGACAAGTAGTAGATTACAACAATATTGAGCAAAGTTTAGCCCATAAAGTAATCCAAAAATAGAATCCCTCACCTTCTCAGTCCTAGGCAACCCCAAAATAAAGTGCATAGAAATGTCAATCCAAGTTCTTTTTAAGAATAGCACGCAAAAGTGTTCCCAAAGTTCTATTTACAACTTCAGTTTGTCCATCCGTTTGAGAATGACAAGTAGCAGATTACAACAATATTGAGCAAAGGTTAGGCCATATAAGTTCTTTGACAACTTCAGTTTTTCCATCCGTTTGAGGATGACAAGTAGTAGATTACAACAATATTGAGCAAAGTTTAGCCCATAAAGTAATCCAAAAATAGAATCCCTCCCCTTCTTAGTCCTAGGCAACCCCAAAATAAAGTGCATAGAAATGTTAATCCAAGTTCTTTTAAGAATAGCACGCACAAGTGTTCCCAAAGTTCTATTTACAACTTCAGTTTGTCCATCCGTTTGAGGATGACAAGTAGTAGATTACAACAATATTGAGCAAAGTTTAGCCCATAAAGTAATCCAAAAATAGAATCCCTCACCTTCTTAGTCCTAGGCAACCCCAAAATAAAGTCCACAGAAATGTCAGTCCAAGTTCTTTTAAGAATAGCACGCAAAAGTGTTCCCAAAGTTCTATTTACAACTTCAGTTTGTCCATCCGTTTGGGGATGACAAGTAGTAGATTACAACAATATTGAGCAAAGTTTAGCCCATATAAGTTCTATTGACAACTTCAGTTTGTCCATCCGTTTGAGGATGACAAATAGTAGATTACAACAATATTGAGCAAAGTTTAGCCCATAAAGTAATCCAAAAATAGAATCCCTCCCCTTCTTAGTCCTAGGCAACCCAAGAATAAAGTCCATAGAAATGTCAATCCAAGTTCTTTTTAAGAATAGCACGCAAAAGTGTTCTCAAAGTTCTATTTACAACTTCAGTTTGTCCATCCGTTTGAGGATGACAAGTAGTAGATTACAACAATATTGAGCAAAGTTTAGCCATAAAGTAATCCAAAAATAGAATCCCTCCCCTTCTTAGTCCTAGGCAACCCCAAAATAAAGTGCATAGAAATGTCAATCCAAGTTTTTTTTAAGAATAGCAAGCAAAAGTGTTCCCAAAGTTCTATTTACCACTTCAGTTTGTCCATCCGTTTGAGGATGACAAGTTGTAGATTACAACTTTATTGTGCAAAGTTTAGCCCATAAAGTAATCCAAAAATAGAATCCCTCCCCTTCTTAGTCCTAGGCAACCCCAAAATAAAGTCCATAGAAATGTCAATCCAAGTTCTTTTTAAGAATAGCACGCAAAAGTGTTCCAAAAGTTCTATTTACAACTTCAGTTTGTCCATCTGTTTGAGGATGACAAGTAGTAGATTACAACAATATTGAGCAAAGTTTAGCCATAAAGTAATCCAAAAATAGAATCCCTCCCCTTCTTAGTCCTTGACAACCCCAAAATAAAGTCAATAGAAATGTCAATCCAAGTTCTTTTTAAGAATAGCACGCAAAAGTGTTCCTAAAGTTCTATTGACAACTTCAGTTTTTGGATTACTTTATGGGCTAAACTTTGCACAATAAAGTTGTAATCTACAACTTGTCATCCTCAAACGGATGGACAAACTGAAGTTGTAAATAGAACTTTGGGAACACTTTTGCGTGCTATTCTTAAAAAGAACTTGGATTGACATTTCTATGCACTTTATTTTGGGGTTGCCTAGGACTAAGAAGGTGAGGGATTCTATTTTTGGATTACTTTATGGCTAAACTTTGCTCAATATTGTTGTAATCTACTACTTGTCATCCTCAAACGGATGGACAAACTGAAGTTGTAAATAGAACTTTGAGAACTATTTTGCGTGCTATTCTTAAAAAGAACTTGGATTGACATTTCTATGGACTTTATTCTTGGGTTGCCTAGGACTGAGAAGGGGAGGGATTCTATTTTTGGATTACTTTATGGGCTAAACTTTGCTCAATATTGTTGTAATCTACTACTTGTCATCCTCAAACGGATGGACAAACTGAAGTTGTCAATAGAACTTTAGGAACACTTTTGCGTGCTATTCTTAAAAAGAACTTGGATTGACATTTCTATGGACTTTATTTTGGGGTTGCCAAGGACTAAGAAGGGAGGAATTCTATTTTCGGATTACTTTATGGCTAAACTTTGCTCAATATTGTTGTAATCTACTACTTGTCATCCTCAAACGGATGGACAAACTGAAGTTGTAAATAGAACTTTGGGAACACTTTTGCGTGCTATTCTTAAAAAGAACTTGGATTGACATTTCTATGGACTTTATTTTGGGGTTGCCTAGGACTAAGAAGGGGAGGGATTCTATTTTTGGATTACTTTATGGGCTAAACTTTGCACAATAAAGTTGTAATCTACAACTTGTCATCCTCAAACGGATGGACAAACTGAAGTTGTAAATATAACTTTGGGAACACTTTTGCGTGCTATTCTTAAAAAGAACTTGGATTGACATTTCTATGCACTTTATTTTGGGGTTGCCTAGGACTAAGAAGGGGAGGGATTATATTTTTGGATTACTTTATGGCTAAACTTTGCTCAATATTGTTGTAATCTACTACTTGTCATCCTCAAACGGATGGACAAACTGAAGTTGTAAATAGAACTTTGAGAACACTTTTGCGTGCTATTCTTAAAAAGAACTTGGATTGACATTTCTATGGACTTTATTCTTGGGTTGCCTAGGACTAAGAAGGGGAGGGATTCTATTTTTGGATTACTTTATGCGCTAAACATTGCTCAATATTGTTGTAATCTACTACTTGTCATCCTCAAACGGATGGACAAACTGAAGTTGTAAATAGAACTTTGGGAACACTTTTGCGTGCTATTCTTAAAAGAACTTGGACTGACATTTCTGTGGACTTTATTTTGGGGTTGCCTAGGACTAAGAAGGTGAGGGATTCTATTTTTGGATTACTTTATGGGCTAAACTTTGCTCAATATTGTTGTAATCTACTACTTGTCATCCTCAAACGGATGGACAAACTGAAGTTGTAAATAGAACTTTGGGAACACTTGTGCGTGCTATTCTTAAAAGAACTTGGATTAACATTTCTATGCACTTTATTTTGGGGTTGCCTAGGACTAAGAAGGGGAGGGATTCTATTTTTGGATTACTTTATGGGCTAAACTTTGCTCAATATTGTTGTAATCTACTACTTGTCATCCTCAAACGGATGGAAAAACTGAAGTTGTCAAAGAACTTATATGGCCTAACCTTTGCTCAATATTGTTGTAATCTACTATTTGTCATTCTCAAACGGATGGACAAACTGAAGTTGTAAATAGAACTTTGGGAACACTTTTGCGTGCTATTCTTAAAAAGAACTTGGATTGACATTTCTATGCACTTTATTTTGGGGTTGCCTAGGACTGAGAAGGTGAGGGATTCTATTTTTGGATTACTTTATGGGCTAAACTTTGCTCAATATTGTTGTAATCTACTACTTGTCATCCTCAAACGGATGGACAAACTGAAGTTGTAAATAGAACTTTGAGAACACTTTTGCGTGCTATTCTTAAAAAGAACTTGGATTGACATTTCTATGGACTTTATTCTGGGGTTCCCTAGGACTAAAAAGGGGAGGGATTCTATTTTTGGATTACTTTATGGGCTAAACTTTGCTCAATATTGTTGTAATCTACTACTTGTTATCCTCAAACGGATGGACAAACTGAAGTTGTCAATAGAACTTATATGGGCTAAACTTTGCTCAATATTGTTGTAATCTACTACTTGTCATCCCCAAACGGATGGACAAACTGAAGTTGTCAATAGAACTTATATGGGCTAAACTTTGCTCAATATTGTTGTAATCTACTACTTGTCATCCCCAAACGGATGGACAAACTGAAGTTGTAAATAGAACTTTGGGAACACTTGTGCGTGCTATTCTTAAAAGAACTTGGATTGACATTTCTATGGACTTTATTTTGGGGTTGCCTAGGACTAAGAAGGGGAGGGATTCTATTTTTGCATTACTTTATGGGCTAAACTTTGCTCCATATTGTTGTAATCTACTACTTGTCATCCTCAAACGGATGGACAAACTGAAGTTGTAAATAGAACTTTGGGAACACTTTTGCGTGCTATTCTTAAAAGAACTTGGACTGACATTTCTATGCACTTTATTTTGGGGTTGCCTAGGACTAAGAAGGTGAGGGATTCTATTTTTGGATTACTTTATGGGCTAAACTTTGCTCAATATTGTTGTAATCTACTACTTGTCATCCTCAAACGGATGGACAAACTGAAGTTGTAAATAGAACTTTGGGAACACTTGTGCGTGCTATTCTTAAAAAGAACTTGGATTGACATTTCTATGCACTTTATTTTGGGGTTGCCTAGGACTAAGAAGGGGAGGGATTCTATTTTTGGATTACTTTATGGGCTAAACATTGCTCAATATTGTTGTAATCTACTACTTGTCATCCTCAAACGGATGGACAAACTGAAGTTGTAAATAAAACTTTGGGAACACTTGTGCGTGCTATTCTTAAAAGAACTTGGATTGACATTTCTATGGACTTTATTTTGGGGTTGCCTAGGACTAAGAAGGGGAGGGATTCTATTTTTGCATTACTTTATGGGCTAAACTTTGCTCAATATTGTTGTAATCTACTACTTGTCATCCCCAAACGGATGGACAAACTGAAGTTGTAAATAGAACTTTGGGAACACTTTTGCGTGCTATTCTTAAAAGAACTTGGACTGACATTTCTGTGGACTTTATTTTGGGGTTGCCTAGGACTAAGAAGGTGAGGGATTCTATTTTTGGATTACTTTATGGGCTAAACTTTGCTCAATATTGTTGTAATCTACTACTTGTCATCCTCAAACGGATGGACAAACTGAAGTTGTAAATAGAACTTTGGGAACACTTGTGCGTGCTATTCTTAAAAGAACTTGGATTAACATTTCTATGCACTTTATTTTGGGGTTGCCTAGGACTAAGAAGGGGAGGGATTCTATTTTTGGATTACTTTATGGGCTAAACTTTGCTCAATATTGTTGTAATCTACTACTTGTCATCCTCAAACGGATGGAAAAACTGAAGTTGTCAAAGAACTTATATGGCCTAACCTTTGCTCAATATTGTTGTAATCTGCTACTTGTCATTCTCAAACGGATGGACAAACTGAAGTTGTAAATAGAACTTTGGGAACACTTTTGCGTGCTATTCTTAAAAAGAACTTGGATTGACATTTCTATGCACTTTATTTTGGGGTTGCCTAGGACTGAGAAGGTGAGGGATTCTATTTTTGGATTACTTTATGGGCTAAACTTTGCTCAATATTGTTGTAATCTACTACTTGTCATCCTCAAACGGATGGACAAACTGAAGTTGTAAATAGAACTTTGAGAACACTTTTGCGTGCTATTCTTAAAAAGAACTTGGATTGACATTTCTATGCACTTTATTCAGGGGTTGCCTAGGACTAAGAAGGGGAGGGATTCTATTTTTGGTTTACTTTATGGGCTAAACTTTGCTCAATATTGTTGTAATCTACTATTTGTCATCCTCAAACGGATGGACAAACTGAAGTTGTCAATCGAACTTATATGGGCTAAACTTTGCTCAATATTGTTGTAATCTACTACTTGTCATCCCCAAACGGATGGACAAACTGAAGTTGTAAATAGAACTTTGGGAACACTTGTGCGTGCTATTCTTAAAAGAACTTGGATTGACATTTCTATGGACTTTATTTTGGGATTGCCTAGGACTAAGAAGGGGAGGGATTCTATTTTTGCATTACTTTATGGGCTAAACTTTGCTCCATATTGTTGTAATCTACTACTTGTCATCCTCAAACGGATGGACAAACTGAAGTTGTAAATAGAACTTTGGGAACACTTTTGCGTGCTATTCTTAAAAGAACTTGGACTGACATTTCTATGTACTTTATTTTGGGGTTGCCTAGGACTAAGAAGGTGAGGGATTCTATTTTTAAATTACTTTATGGGCTAAACTTTGTTCAATATTGTTGTAATCTACTACTTGTCATCCTCAAACGGATGGACAAACTGAAGTTGTAAATAGAACTTTGGGAACACTTGTGCGTGCTATTCTTAAAAAGAACTTGGATTGACATTTCTATGCACTTTATTTTGGGGTTGCCTAGGACTAAGAAGGGGAGGGATTCTATTTTTGGATTACTTTATGGGCTAAACATTGCTCAATATTGTTGTAATCTACTACTTGTCATCCTCAAACGGATGGACAAACTGAAGTTGTCAATAGAACTTATATGGGCTAAACTTTGCTCAATATTGTTGTAATCTACTACTTGTCATCCTCAAACGGATGGACAAACTGAAGTTGTAAATAGAACTTTGGGAACACTTGTGCGTGCTATTCTTAAAAGAACTTGGATTGACATTTCTATGGACTTTATTATGGGGTTGCCTAGGACTAAGAAGGGGAGGGATTCTATTTTTGCATTACTTTATGGGCTAAACTTTGCTCCATATTGTTGTAATCTACTACTTGTCATCCTCAAACGGATGGACAAACTGAAGTTGTAAATAGAACTTTGGGAACACTTTTGCGTGCTATTCTTAAAAGAACTTGGACTGACATTTCTATGCACTTTATTTTGGGTTGCCTAGGACTAAGAAGGTGAGGGATTCTATTTTTGGATTACTTTATGGGCTAAACTTTGCTCAATATTGTTGTAATCTACTACTTGTCATCCTCAAACGGATGGACAAACTGAAGTTGTAAATAGAACTTTGGGAACACTTGTGCGTGCTATTCTTAAAAAGAACTTGGATTGACATTTCTATGCACTTTATTTTGGGGTTGCCTAGGACTAAGAAGGGGAGGGATTCTATTTTTGGATTACTTTATGGCTAAACTTTGCTCAATATTGTTGTAATCTACTACTTGTCATCCTCAAACGGATGGACAAACTGAAGTTGTAAATAGAACTTTGAGAACACTTTTGCGTGCTATTCTTAAAAAGAACTTGGATTGACATTTCTATGTACTTTATTCTTGGGTTGCCTAGGACTAAGAAGGGGAGGGATTCTATTTTTGGATTACTTTATGGGCTAAACTTTGCTCAATATTGTTGTAATCTACTACTTGTCATCCTCAAACGGATGGACAAACTGAAGTTGTCAATAGAACTTTAGGAACACTTTTGCGTGCTATTCTTAAAAAGAACTTGGATTGACATTTCTATGGACTTTATTTTGGGGTTGCCAAGGACTAAGAAGGGGAGGGATTCTATTTTTGGATTACTTTATGGGCTAAACTTTGCACAATAAAGTTGTAATCTACAACTTGTCATCCTCAAACGGATGGACAAACTGAAGTTGTAAATAGAACTTTGGGAACACTTTTGCGTGCTATTCTTAAAAAGAACTTGGATTGACATTTCTATGCACTTTATTTTGGGGTTTCCTAGGACTAAGAAGGGGAGGGATTCTATTTTTGGATTACTTTATGGCTAAACTTTGCTCAATATTGTTGTAATCTACTACTTGTCATCCTCAAACGGATGGACAAACTGAAGTTGTAAATAGAACTTTGAGAACACTTTTGCGTGCTATTCTTAAAAAGAACTTGGATTGACATTTCTATGGACTTTATTCTTGGGTTGCCTAGGACTAAGAAGGGGAGGGATTCTATTTTTGGATTACTTTATGGGCTAAACTTTGCTCAATATTGTTGTAATCTACTACTTGTCATCCTCAAACGGATGGACAAACTGAAGTTGTCAATAGAACTTTAGGAACACTTTTGCGTGCTATTCTTAAAAAGAACTTGGATTGACATTTCTATGGACTTTATTTTGGGGTTGCCAAGGACTAAGAAGGGGAGGGGATTCTATTTTTGGATTACTTTATGGGCTAAACTTTGCACAATAAAGTTGTAATCTACAACTTGTCATCCTCAAACGGATGGACAAACTGAAGTTTTAAATAGAACTTTGGGAACACTTTTGCGTGCTATTCTTAAAAGAACTTGGACTGACATTTCTATGCACTTTATTTTGGGGTTGCCTAGGACTAAGAAGGTGAGGGATTCTATTTTTGGATTACTTTATGGGCTAAACTTTGCTCAATATTGTTGTAATCTACTACTTGTCATCCTCAAACGGATGGACAAACTGAAGTTGTAAATAGAACTTTGAGAACACTTTTGCGTGCTATTCTTAAAAAGAACTTGGATTGACATTTCTATGGACTTTATTCTGGGGTTGCCTAGGACTAAAAAGGGGAGGGATTCTATTTTTGGATTACTTTATGGGCTAAACTTTGCTCAATATTGTTGTAATCTACTACTTGTTATGTAGTGACCCGTTCCAGAATCACCTACTAATCAAAAACTAAGCATGCAATTAGCCTAATAAACAATAATCAGAGATAACAGCGGAAAAAGTCAACAACAATAGCGATAAACTAAACCAACCAGATACTCACGTCCTCCTCCTGCTCCTCCTGAGCTGTCCAACCTGAGGCCTGCCCCGTGGGAATGGGGTGTCCAAGAATAAACAAAACCGAGGACGTGAGCGATAAGAACGCCCAGTACAAAAGTATGAGTATACAGACCTATATGAAATGCACATGCTATGATCATGATACCGGGGTAGTCAAGAAACAGGAATCACAAAGGATCTCAAACTGCTCAGTCTAGAGGCGCCAAGTGGATAGTGCCGCGCGGTCCAACCTCTGGGTCACTGCATCCACTACAAGACAGACGTGGACCTAAAATGTCCCGGACCACCGAAGCCCTCCCGACCCGTCGGCCACTGTGTACTCTCGGTGTCCATGCGTCCACAAGACAGGGCTGAGCGGCCCCAAGATATAGCTTATCTCGAAAGAGATACAGCTCAACAGTAAAGGCTATCTCGAAGAAGATACGGCTCAACATGAAATGCAACGTGCAGTAATAAACGTGACATAATAGCATGCATCATATGACATATATCAATGCACCACATAATCATGCAACACATATAAGAATGTATACTCAACCAGGATATCTCGGATAGTACTTTCGTACCTCTATCACTGCAATCCTAATCCACTGGAACAACCAGACAACAGGTCTAATCCAAGCCTATTCATCAAAAGCATACCCAATGAACAATACTACCATGCTCGGCTAGCAAAACCAGTACTCCCTAGTACTACCAAAGGTTTAGGGTTTACCTTCGTCCGTCGACAGCCCTTTGATGTCGATTGCCTCGAAACTCCGGCGCTGCTATGCTACCAATCCCGGCAGCTCTTGGCTATCGCTCGAACAACAACTAGCCCTAGAATCCTTCCAAAACTCTCAAAGAGGAGACTTAACTCAAGGAATGGCAAGTCACAAATGAGAAATCCGAGCACTATTTATAGGCCATGTTCGGATCCTCCGAACATCACTTCGGAACGTCCGAACGCTACGTGTCCATTGGCTCTTGACAGCTCATGATCGGATCCTCCGATCATACACTTCGGACCGTCCGAACATGCACGTGTCCAGCTTCTCTTGACACCTCATGTTCGGATCCACCGAACTCACTTCGGACCGTCCGAACTCCCACGTGTCGATCAACTCTTGACACCTAATGATCGGATCCACCGAACTCACTTCGGACCTTCCGAACTCTTCGGTGCTTCTGAACCATCTTCGGACCGTCCGATCATGACTCGGTCAAAATTACACATTAAACCTTCTTAATCACCATTACTCCGTTAATTACCCAATTTGGGATTCGGGCTACTACATGTTATCCTCAAACGGATGGACAAACTGAAGTTGTCAATAGAACTTATATGGGCTAAACTTTGCTCAATATTGTTGTAATCTACTACTTGTCATCCCCAAACGGATGGACAAACTGAAGTTGTAAATAGAACTTTGGGAACACTTGTGCGTGCTATTCTTAAAAGAACTTGGACTGACATTTCTTTGGACTTTATTTTGGGGTTGCCTAGGACTAAGAAGGGGAGGGATTCTATTTTTGCATTACTTTATGGGCTAAACTTTGCTCCATATTGTTGTAATCTACTACTTGTCATCCTCAAACGGATGGACAAACTGAAGTTGTAAATAAAACTTTGGGAACACTTTTGCGTGCTATTCTTAAAAGAACTTGGACTGACATTTCTATGCACTTTATTTTGGGGTTGCCTAGGACTAAGAAGGTGAGGGATTCTATTTTTGGATTACTTTATGGGCTAAACTTTGCTCAATATTGTTGTAATCTACTACTTGTCATCCTCAAACGGATGGACAAACTGAAGTTGTAAATAGAACTTTGGGAACACTTGTGCGTGCTATTCTTAAAAAGAACTTGGATTGACATTTCTATGCACTTTATTTTGGGGTTGCCTAGGACTAAGAAGGGGAGGGATTCTATTTTTGGATTACTTTATGGGCTAAACATTGCTCAATATTGTTGTAATCTACTACTTGTCATCCTCAAACGGATGGACAAACTGAAGTTGTAAATAAAACTTTGGGAACACTTGTGCGTGCTATTCTTAAAAGAACTTGGATTGACATTTCTATGGACTTTATTTTGGGGTTGCCTAGGACTAAGAAGGGGAGGGATTCTATTTTTGCATTACTTTATGGGCTAAACTTTGCTCAATATTGTTGTAATCTACTACTTGTCATCCCCAAACGGATGGACAAACTGAAGTTGTAAATAGAACTTTGGGAACACTTTTGCGTGCTATTCTTAAAAGAACTTGGACTGACATTTCTGTGGACTTTATTTTGGGGTTGCCTAGGACTAAGAAGGTGAGGGATTCTATTTTTGGATTACTTTATGGGCTAAACTTTGCTCAATATTGTTGTAATCTACTACTTGTCATCCTCAAACGGATGGACAAACTGAAGTTGTAAATAGAACTTTGGGAACACTTGTGCGTGCTATTCTTAAAAGAACTTGGATTAACATTTCTATGCACTTTATTTTGGGGTTGCCTAGGACTAAGAAGGGGAGGGATTCTATTTTTGGATTACTTTATGGGCTAAACTTTGCTCAATATTGTTGTAATCTACTACTTGTCATCCTCAAACGGATGGAAAAACTGAAGTTGTCAAAGAACTTATATGGCCTAACCTTTGCTCAATATTGTTGTAATCTGCTACTTGTCATTCTCAAACGGATGGACAAACTGAAGTTGTAAATAGAACTTTGGGAACACTTTTGCGTGCTATTCTTAAAAAGAACTTGGATTGACATTTCTATGCACTTTATTTTGGGGTTGCCTAGGACTGAGAAGGTGAGGGATTCTATTTTTGGATTACTTTATGGGCTAAACTTTGCTCAATATTGTTGTAATCTACTACTTGTCATCCTCAAACGGATGGACAAACTGAAGTTGTAAATAGAACTTTGAGAACACTTTTGCGTGCTATTCTTAAAAAGAACTTGGATTGACATTTCTATGCACTTTATTCAGGGGTTGCCTAGGACTAAGAAGGGGAGGGATTCTATTTTTGGTTTACTTTATGGGCTAAACTTTGCTCAATATTGTTGTAATCTACTATTTGTCATCCTCAAACGGATGGACAAACTGAAGTTGTCAATCGAACTTATATGGGCTAAACTTTGCTCAATATTGTTGTAATCTACTACTTGTCATCCCCAAACGGATGGACAAACTGAAGTTGTAAATAGAACTTCGGGAACACTTGTGCGTGCTATTCTTAAAAGAACTTGGATTGACATTTCTATGGACTTTATTTTGGGATTGCCTAGGACTAAGAAGGGGAGGGATTCTATTTTTGCATTACTTTATGGGCTAAACTTTGCTCCATATTGTTGTAATCTACTACTTGTCATCCTCAAACGGATGGACAAACTGAAGTTGTAAATAGAACTTTGGGAACACTTTTGCGTGCTATTCTTAAAAGAACTTGGACTGACATTTCTATGTACTTTATTTTGGGGTTGCCTAGGACTAAGAAGGTGAGGGATTCTATTTTTAGATTACTTTATGGGCTAAACTTTGTTCAATATTGTTGTAATCTACTACTTGTCATCCTCAAACGGATGGACAAACTGAAGTTGTAAATAGAACATTGGAAACACTTGTGCGTGCTATTCTTAAAAAGAACTTGGATTGACATTTCTATGCACTTTATTTTGGGGTTGCCTAGGACTAAGAAGGGGAGGGATTCTATTTTTGGATTACTTTATGGGCTAAACATTGCACAATATTGTTGTAATCTACTACTTGTCATCCTCAAACGGATGGATAAACTGAAGTTGTCAATAGAACTTATATGGGCTAAACTTTGCTCAATATTGTTGTAATCTACTACTTGTCATCCTCAAACGGATGGACAAACTGAAGTTGTAAATAGAACTTTGGGAACACTTGTGCGTGCTATTCTTAAAAGAACTTGGATTGACATTTCTATGGACTTTATTTTGGGGTTGCCTAGGACTAAGAAGGGGAGGGATTCTATTTTTGCATTACTTTATGGGCTAAACTTTGCTCCATATTGTTGTAATCTACTACTTGTCATCCTCAAACGGATGGACAAACTGAAGTTGTAAATAGAACTTTGGGAACACTTTTGCGTGCTATTCTTAAAAGAACTTGGACTGACATTTCTATGCACTTTATTTTGGGGTTGCCTAGGATTAAGAAGGTGAGGGATTCTATTTTTGGATTACTTTATGGGCTAAACTTTGCTCAATATTGTTGTAATCTACTATTTGTCATCCTCAAACGGATGGACAAACTGAAGTTGTAAATAGAACTTTGGGAACACTTGTGCGTGCTATTCTTAAAAAGAACTTGGATTGACATTTCTATGCACTTTATTTTGGGGTTGCCTAGGACTAAGAAGGGGAGGGATTCTATTTTTGGATTACTTTATGGCTAAACTTTGCTCAATATTGTTGTAATCTACTACTTGTCATCCTCAAACGGATGGACAAACTGAAGTTGTAAATAGAACTTTGAGAACACTTTTGCGTGCTATTCTTAAAAAGAACTTGGATTGACATTTCTATGGACTTTATTCTTGGGTTGCCTAGGACTAAGAAGGGGAGGGATTCTATTTTTGGATTACTTTATGGGCTAAACTTTGCTCAATATTGTTGTAATCTACTACTTGTCATCCTCAAACGGATGGACAAACTGAAGTTGTCAATAGAACTTTAGGAACACTTTTGCGTGCTATTCTTAAAAAGAACTTGGATTGACATTTCTATGGACTTTATTTTGGGGTTGCCAAGGACTAAGAAGGGGAGGGATTCTATTTTGGATTACTTTATGGGCTAAACTTTGCACAATAAAGTTGTAATCTACAACTTGTCATCCTCAAACGGATGGACAAACTGAAGTTGTAAATAGAACTTTGGGAACACTTTTGCGTGCTATTCTTAAAAAGAACTTGGATTGACATTTCTATGCACTTTATTTTGGGGTTTCCTAGGACTAAGAAGGGGAGGGATTCTATTTTTGGATTACTTTATGGCTAAACTTTGCTCAATATTGTTGTAATCTACTACTTGTCATCCTCAAACGGATGGACAAACTGAAGTTGTAAATAGAACTTTGAGAACACTTTTGCGTGCTATTCTTAAAAAGAACTTGGATTGACATTTCTATGGACTTTATTCTTGGGTTGCCTAGGACTAAGAAGGGGAGGGATTCTATTTTTGGATTACTTTATGGGCTAAACTTTGCTCAATATTGTTGTAATCTACTACTTGTCATCCTCAAACGGATAGACAAACTGAAGTTGTCAATAGAACTTTAGGAACACTTTTGCGTGCTATTCTTAAAAAGAACTTGGATTGAAATTTCTATGGACTTTATTTTGGGGTTGCCAAGGACTAAGAAGGGAAGGGATTCTATTTTTGGATTACTTTATGGGCTAAACTTTGCACAATAAAGTTGTAATCTACAACTTGTCATCCTCAAACGGATGGACAAACTGAAGTTGTAAATAGAACTTTGGGAACACTTTTGCGTGCTATTCTTAAAAAGAACTTGGATTGACATTTCTATGCACTTTATTTTGGGGTTGCCTAGGACTAAGAAGGGGAGGGATTCTATTTTTGGATTACTTTATGGCTAAACTTTGTTCAATATTGTTGTAATCTACTACTTGTCATCCTCAAACGGATGGACAAACTGAAGTTGTAAATAGAACTTTGAGAACACTTTTGCGGGCTATTCTTAAAAAGAACTTGGATTGACATTTCTATGGACTTTATTCTTGGGTTGCCTAGGACTAAGAAGGGGAGGGATTCTATTTTTGGATTACTTTATGCGCTAAACTTTGCTCAATATTGTTGTAATCTACTATTTGTCATCCTCAAACGGATGGACAAACTGAGGTTGTCAATAGAACTTATATGGCGAAACTTTGCTCAATATTGTTGTAATCTACTACTTGTCATCCCCAAACGGATGGACAAACTGAAGTTGTAAATAGAACTTTGGGAACACTTTTGCGTGCTATTCTTAAAAGAACTTGGACTGACATTTCTGTGGACTTTATTTTGGGGTTGCCTAGGACTAAGAAGGTGAGGGATTCTATTTTTGGATTACTTTATGGGCTAAACTTTGCTCAATATTGTTGTAATCTACTACTTGTCATCCTCAAACGGATGGACAAACTGAAGTTGTAAATAGAACTTTGGGAACACTTGTGCGTGCTATTCTTAAAAGAACTTGGATTAACATTTCTATGCACTTTATTTTGGGGTTGCCTAGGACTAAGAAGGGGAGGGATTCTATTTTTGGATTACTTTATGGGCTAAACTTTGCTCAATATTGTTGTAATCTACTACTTGTCATCCTCAACGGATGGAAAAACTGAAGTTGTCAAAGAACTTATATGGCTTAACCTTTGCTCAATATTGTTGTAATCTACTACTTGTCATTCTCAAACGGATGGACAAACTGAAGTTGTAAATAGAACTTTGGGAACACTTTTGCGTGCTATTCTTAAAAAGAACTTGGATTCACATTTCTATGCACTTTATTTTGGGGTTGCCTAGGAATGAGAAGGTGAGGGATTCTATTTTGGATTACTTTATGGGCTAAACTTTGCTCAATATTGTTGTAATCTACTACTTGTCATCCTCAAACGGATGGACAAACTGAAGTTGTAAATAGAACTTTGAGAACACTTTTGCGTGCTATTCTTAAAAAGAACTTGGATTGACATTTCTATGGACTTTATTCTGGGGTTGCCTAGGACTAAGAAGGGGAGGGATTCTATTTTTGGATTACTTTATGGGCTAAACTTTGCTCAATATTGTTGTAATCTACTACTTCTCATCCTCAAACGGATGGACAAACTGAAGTTGTCAATAGAACTTATATGGGCTAAACTTTGCTCAATATTGTTGTAATCTACTACTTGTCATCCCCAAACGGATGGACAAACTGAAGTTGTAAATAGAACTTTGGGAACACTTGTGCGTGCTATTCTTAAAAGAACTTGGATTGACATTTCTATGGACTTTATTTTGGGGTTGCCTAGGACTAAGAAGGGGAGGGATTCTATTTTTGCATTACTTTATGGGCTAAACTTTGCTCCATATTGTTGTAATCTACTACTTGTCATCCTCAAACGGATGGACAAACTGAAGTTGTAAATAGAACTTTGGGAACACTTTTGCGTGCTATTCTTAAAAGAACTTGGACTGACATTTCTATGCACTTTATTTTGGGGTTGCCTAGGACTAAGAAGGTGAGGGATTCTATTTTTGGATTACTTTATGGGCTAAACTTTGCTCAATATTGTTGTAATCTACTACTTGTCATCCTCAAACGGATGGACAAACTGAAGTTGTAAATAGAACTTTGGGAACACTTGTGCGTGCTATTCTTAAAAAGAACTTGGATTGACATTTCTATGGACTTTATTTTGGGGTTGCCTAGGACTAAGAAGGGGAGGGATTCTATTTTTGGATTACTTTATGGGCTAAACTTTGCTCAATATTGTTGTAATCTACTACTTGTCATCCCCAAACGGATGGACAAACTGAAGTTGTAAATAGAACTTTGGGAACACTTTTGCGTGCTATTCTTAAAAGAACTTGGACTGACATTTCTGTGGACTTTATTTTGGGGTTGCCTAGGACTAAGAAGGTGAGGGATTCTATTTTTGGATTACTTTATGGGCTAAACTTTGCTCAATATTGTTGTAATCTACTACTTGTCATCCTCAAACGGATGGACAAACTGAAGTTGTAAATAGAACTTTGAGAACACTTTTGCGGGCTATTCTTAAAAAGAACTTGGATTGACATTTCTATGGACTTTATTCTTGGGTTGCCTAGGACTAAGAAGGGGAGGGATTCTATTTTTGGATTACTTTATGCGCTAAACTTTGCTCAATATTGTTGTAATCTACTATTTGTCATCCTCAAACGGATGGACAAACTGAGGTTGTCAATAGAACTTATATGGCGAAACTTTGCTCAATATTGTTGTAATCTACTACTTGTCATCCCCAAACGGATGGACAAACTGAAGTTGTAAATAGAACTTTGGGAACACTTTTGCGTGCTATTCTTAAAAGAACTTGGACTGACATTTCTGTGGACTTTATTTTGGGGTTGCCTAGGACTAAGAAGGTGAGGGATTCTATTTTTGGATTACTTTATGGGCTAAACTTTGCTCAATATTGTTGTAATCTACTACTTGTCATCCTCAAACGGATGGACAAACTGAAGTTGTAAATAGAACTTTGGGAACACTTGTGCGTGCTATTCTTAAAAGAACTTGGATTAACATTTCTATGCACTTTATTTTGGGGTTGCCTAGGACTAAGAAGGGGAGGGATTCTATTTTTGGATTACTTTATGGGCTAAACTTTGCTCAATATTGTTGTAATCTACTACTTGTCATCCTCAAACGGATGGAAAAACTGAAGTTGTCAAAGAACTTATATGGCTTAACCTTTGCTCAATATTGTTGTAATCTACTACTTGTCATTCTCAAACGGATGGACAAACTGAAGTTGTAAATAGAACTTTGGGAACACTTTTGCGTGCTATTCTTAAAAAGAACTTGGATTCACATTTCTATGCACTTTATTTTGGGGTTGCCTAGGAATGAGAAGGTGAGGGATTCTATTTTTGGATTACTTTATGGGCTAAACTTTGCTCAATATTGTTGTAATCTACTACTTGTCATCCTCAAACGGATGGACAAACTGAAGTTGTAAATAGAACTTTGAGAACACTTTTGCGTGCTATTCTTAAAAAGAACTTGGATTGACATTTCTATGGACTTTATTCTGGGGTTGCCTAGGACTAAGAAGGGGAGGGATTCTATTTTTGGATTACTTTATGGGCTAAACTTTGCTCAATATTGTTGTAATCTACTACTTCTCATCCTCAAACGGATGGACAAACTGAAGTTGTCAATAGAACTTATATGGGCTAAACTTTGCTCAATATTGTTGTAATCTACTACTTGTCATCCCCAAACGGATGGACAAACTGAAGTTGTAAATAGAACTTTGGGAACACTTGTGCGTGCTATTCTTAAAAGAACTTGGATTGACATTTCTATGGACTTTATTTTGGGGTTGCCTAGGACTAAGAAGGGGAGGGATTCTATTTTTGCATTACTTTATGGGCTAAACTTTGCTCCATATTGTTGTAATCTACTACTTGTCATCCTCAAACGGATGGACAAACTGAAGTTGTAAATAGAACTTTGGGAACACTTTTGCGTGCTATTCTTAAAAGAACTTGGACTGACATTTCTATGCACTTTATTTTGGGGTTGCCTAGGACTAAGAAGGTGAGGGATTCTATTTTTGGATTACTTTATGGGCTAAACTTTGCTCAATATTGTTGTAATCTACTACTTGTCATCCTCAAACAGATGGACAAACTGAAGTTGTAAATAGAACTTTGGGAACACTTGTGCGTGCTATTCTTAAAAAGAACTTGGATTGACATTTCTATGGACTTTATTTTGGGGTTGCCTAGGACTAAGAAGGGGAGGGATTCTATTTTTGGATTACTTTATGGGCTAAACTTTGCTCAATATTGTTGTAATCTACTACTTGTCATCCCCAAACGGATGGACAAACTGAAGTTGTAAATAGAACTTTGGGAACACTTTTGCGTGCTATTCTTAAAAGAACTTGGACTGACATTTCTGTGGACTTTATTTTGGGGTTGCCTAGGACTAAGAAGGTGAGGGATTCTATTTTTGGATTACTTTATGGGCTAAACTTTGCTCAATATTGTTGTAATCTACTACTTGTCATCCTCAAACGGATGGACAAACTGAAGTTGTAAATAGAACTTTGGGAACACTTGTGCGTGCTATTCTTAAAAGAACTTGGATTAACATTTCTATGCACTTTATTTTGGGGTTGCCTAGGACTAAGAAGGGGAGGGATTCTATTTTTGGATTACTTTATGGGCTAAACTTTGCTCAATATTGTTGTAATCTACTACTTGTCATCCTCAAACGGATGGAAAAACTGAAGTTGTCAAAGAACTTATATGGCCTAACCTTTGCTCAATATTGTTGTAATCTGCTACTTGTCATTCTCAAACGGATGGACAAACTGAAGTTGTAAATAGAACTTTGGGAACACTTTTGCGTGCTATTCTTAAAAAGAACTTGGATTGACATTTCTATGCACTTTATTTTGGGGTTGCCTAGGACTGAGAAGGTGAGGGATTCTATTTTTGGATTACTTTATGGGCTAAACTTTGCTCAATATTGTTGTAATCTACTACTTGTCATCCTCAAACGGATGGACAAACTGAAGTTGTAAATAGAACTTTGAGAACACTTTTGCGTGCTATTCTTAAAAAGAACTTGGATTGACATTTCTATGCACTTTATTCTGGGGTTGCGTAGGACTAAGAAGGGGAGGGATTCTATTTTTGGATTATTTTATGGGCTAAACTTTGCTCAATATTGTTGTAATCTACTATTTGTCATCCTCAAACGGATGGACAAACTGAAGTTGTCAATCGAACTTATATGGGCTAAACTTTGCTCAATATTGTTGTAATCTACTACTTGTCATCCCCAAACGGATGTGATGCGAACGTGGACGTCCCAAGGAAAACACGGGATCCTTTGCAGTTGCCGGAGGGACCAATCACGAGGGGTCGACTAAAGAGATTCAAGGAGGCGCTACAAGGAGTCATGAGTAAGCCGGAAGAGGTCGCGATGCATGGGAGTACGTTTGGAGGCCAACGGAAAGTCGTTCAAACATTGGTGTTGCTTACCGAGTCTGGACGGACCAGTACACGGACCTGCACACGGGGTCCGTGTCCTTCACAAGCTGGGGAGGGTTTTTACAGTGGCTCCACGGACCTGGAGACGGACCCAGGCACGGGGTCCGTGCCCTTTGAAGTTGGCAAATACAGTGCCTACACGGACCCGTACACGGAGGTGAGCACGGGGTCCGTGTCGCTTGATCCCGATTGAAGAGTTTTACAGTATGTACACGGACCCGTCTACGGACGTCTGCACGGGGTCCGTGTCCTCTGTTTTCTGCGCGGATTTGTTTCCTTTTCTAGAGTTTTATTATTTTGGGAGACTAGATTGCATGGTATCTTTTGATATATTGACTATGTTGGACGAAAAATTACACACAATACATATTTTATTTTGAGTTTATCAAAACTTTTGAGAATTTTCTCTCAACTTTTCAAAGCCAAGCTTTGTCAAATCAAATCAAACTTATCAAAGTTTTTAACTTTGTGGCGTTTGTCGATCGTTGCTTGTGCGGATTGTCGTAGGCAAAGTTCTTCGAAGGTTCGTATAGTTTTCGATTGTTTATCCTCGTGTTTATTTGTTGCTAAACTCTTGCTAGTTTAGAGGCGAATATCACATATTACTTGATTCAAAAGATCGGGAAAAACACACGAATCTTAATATCGTAATTGAATAGAGGGTGCGATTTATTTTTAATCGTGTTTGCTATTTATTCGTATCAAGATTCATATCATTTGGTATCAGAGCGCCAGGTTTATTGAATTCAAGTAAATTATCTTGTTCTTAAATTGCAGATCTGTATTATTTATTCGAATATTTTCAGATCTGTTTTGTTCTATCGTTCTTCGTATTTTTTTCGTGAATCTGTGATACACGAAATTTTGAGTCCTTTTTTTTTTGAATTTTCGGAACTGAAAAAAAAAAAAAAAAAAAAAAAAAAGAGTACAAAAATTCCGAAAATTCACCATTATTTCTTTTTGATATATTGTTCTATTGTCTTCATAGAGTCATATTCAATTGTTTCACACAGTCAAAAAAAAAAAAAAAATTTCCTATATTCGAATTTCTTGTCTACACAGTTCAAGTGAGTCGGTCGCATTTGTTCACAAGTTTGAACTTTGATTGTTTGATATACCCACAATACAAAGCTTGAGCACTTCCAAGAGAGCTTTCAAAATTCGAGTGATACACTTGAGTGAGAGTGACTTTTCTTTGGAGTGAACGGTGAGTATTTGTTGTGAGCATACAAATAAAGAGGTAAAAGACGAGTGAATTTCTTTGGAGTGATCGTGAGCATTTGGGTGAGGATTATTTTGTTTCTACTAACCTTTTCTTGCATGTACAACTTTGAAATTAAATGGAGAGGGAGGTAGGAGATAGTTCGAATTCGGGGGTGTCCAAAGCTCATCTAGATGCGTTGTTTGGGGATTTTAGTAGAGCGATGGCGACCCAAATGGAGTCGTTGCATGAGAGGTTGGGTAAACTTGAGGTTAGTGTTAGTGGGGGTAAACCTAAGCCTAGAGATTTGGGTAGAGATGATGAGGAGTATGATCTAGGAGGAGGCGATGAGAGTCAAAATGAGAATTGGGGTAGGAATGGGAGAGATAGAGGATTTGGTAGAGGAAGAAGGGAAGCCATGCGGGGTAGATATGAGGAGACTAGGGAAGATGGTCACATGGGTAGCATTAAGATGAAGATCCCTTCATTCCATGGGAAATCTGACCCGGAGGCGTACCTAGAATGGGAAAAGAGGGTAGAGTTCGTATTTGCATGTCACCACTACTCCGAACAAAAGAAGGTGAGGTTGGCGGTGGTTGAATTCTTAGACTATGCTCTCATTTGGTGGGATCAATTAGTGACCACTAAAAGAAAGTATAATGAGAGGCCTATTGAATCTTGGGATGAGATGAAGAGTGTAATGAGGAAGAGGTTTGTGCCTAACCATTACTATAGGGAGATGTTTAAGAGGTTACAAACTTTGAGGCAAGGGTTGAAGAGTGTTGAGGACTACTATAAGGAGATGGAAGTACTCATGATTAGGGCAAATACTGAGGAGGATAATGAAGCAACTATGGCTCGTTTTCTTTGTGGTTTGAACAGGGAGATCCAAGATCAAGTGGAGCTTCGGCACTACTTAGATCTAGACGAGATGGTGCAAATGGCCATAAAGGTGGAGCAACAACTCAAGAGGCGAGGAGTTGGCCGCACCAATCAAACCGGAGGTGCATCATCTTCTTGGAGATCAAATGTGGGGAAGCGTGAGGAGAACAAAGTGGTGGCCAAGCCCAAATTTGAGACCAAACAAGAGGCGCCTAAGCAAGGAGTCCAAGGTAAATCTGAAACTCCTTCTAATCGCTCTAGAGATGTTAGATGTTTTAGGTGTCAAGGGATGGGTCATATTTCTAGTGATTGTCCTAATAAGAGAGTCATGTTCTTAAATGATTATGGTGAGTATGAGTCTCAAAGTGAGGGGGATGGCGAGGGTAGTGATGATGATATGCCGGAGTTGGAGGATCCCGATGAGGGATATGGGGCGGTTGTAGGAGAAGCTCTAGTGACTAGGCGAATCATGAGTGCCCAAGTCAAAGATGAGGAAGTTAACCAAAGAGAGAACTTGTTCCACACTAGATGTTTTGTGAATGGTAAGGTGTGCAATGTAATCATCGATGGGGGTAGTTGCACCAATGTGGCTAGTGTTGAGATGGTTGAAAAATTGGGGTTGCCTACAATAAAACATCCTCAACCATATAGGCTTCAATGGTTGAACGATTGTGCGGAAGTGAGGGTTAATAGGCAAGTTCTAGTGTCATTCTCAATTGGGAAGTACAAAGATGAGGTTTTGTGTGACATGGTGCCCATGCATGCTTGTCATATCTTGTTGGGTAGGCCATGGCAATTTGATAAGCGAGTGACTCACGATGGGTTCAAAAATAAGTACTCGTTTGTCTTGAAAAAAGAAACAGTTGTCTTACTTCCATTGTCCCCAAAGCAAGTATTGGAGGACCACTTGAAAAAGAAAAAGAGAGATGAGGCCGAAAAAAAGAGTGAACTAAAAAGTGAGATGGCCTTTGAAAACAAAAATGAAGTGGCTGAAAAAAAGAGTGATCAAAAGAGTGAGATAGCCACAAAAACAAAAAAAGAGAGGAAAGAAAATGAGAGAAAAGAAAAAGAGAGGAAAGAGGCCAAAAAGAATTCTTATATGGCCCAAAAAGGTGAGGTAAAACACTTGTTGCACACACATGAGCCACTTGTGTTAATTCTTTACAAGGAGATCCTCCTTAACACAAGTGATATAGCCGGATCCCTTCCGAGCATTGTTGTTTCACTATTGCAGGAATTTGACGATGTATTTCCGGAGGAGCTACCTCAAGGTTTACCACCATTGAGGGGAATTGAGCACCAAATTGAATTGGTGCCCGGGAGTGCCTTGCCGAACCGTCCAGCTTATAGGAGCAATCCGGAGGAGACTAAGGAGCTTCAAAGGCAGGTAAGTGAGTTATTAGATAAAGGTTATGTGCGTGAGTCCATGTCACCTTGTGCGGTGCCTGTTTTGCTAGTCCCTAAGAAAGATGGCTCATGGCGTATGTGTGTAGATTGTAGGGCAATCAATAACATAACCATTAAGTATAGGCATCCCATACCTAGACTAGATGATATGTTAGATGAATTGCATGGTTCTTGCATTTTTAGCAAAATTGATTTGAGGAGTGGCTACCATCAAATTAGGATGAGAGAAGGTGATGAGTGGAAAACTGCTTTCAAAACTAAATATGGGTTGTATGAGTGGATGGTTATGCCTTTTGGTTTAACTAATGCACCTAGCACCTTTATGAGGTTAATGAATCATGTCTTGCGTGCACATATAGGTAAATTTGTTGTGGTTTACTTTGATGATATCCTAGTGTATAGCAAGAATCTTGAAGAGCATGTTCAACACTTGAAACTTGTACTAATCACATTAAGGGCTGAAAATTTGTATGCTAACTTAAAGAAGTGTGATTTTTGTACAAACAAACTTGTGTTTCTTGGTTTCGTTGTGAGTTCACAAGGTATACAAGTTGATGAAGACAAGGTAAGTGCCATTCGAGATTGACCAACGCCTACTACTGTTGGTCAAGTTCGAAGCTTTCATGGTCTTGCAAGCTTCTATAGGAGGTTTGTAAAGGATTTTAGCACATTGGCGGCACCGATGACGGCGGTCATCAAGAAGAACGTTCCATTCTATTGGGGCGAGGAGCAAGAGAAGTCCTTTAATATTATCAAGCAAAAATTAATTAATGCTCCTTTACTTGTGTTACCTGATTTTGCTAATACTTTTGAAATTGAATGTGATGCTTCAGGTGTAGGTATTGGTGGCGTGTTGATGCAAGGAGGAAGGCCGGTGGCGTACTTTAGTGAGAAGCTCAATGGGGCAGCGCTGAACTATCCTACGTATGACAAGGAGTTCTATGCACTTGTGAGGACTCTTGAGACGTGGCAGCACTACTTGAGGCCTAAAGAGTTTGTGATTCATACGGATCATGAGTCTCTAAAGCACCTCAAGGGGCAACAAAAGCTGAACAAGCGGCATGCTAAGTGGGTGGCCTTCATAGAGACATTCCCCTACATGATCAAGTATAAGCAAGGTAAGGAAAATGTAGTGGCCGACGCACTATCACGGAGGTATGTACTTTTCTCTACTTTGGAATCTAAAATATTGGGGTTTGAACTTGTTAAAGAGTTGTATGTGCTAGATGATGATTTTAAGGAAGTGTTTGAAACTTGTATGCATGGTCCACATGATAAATTCTACTTGCATAAAGGTTTCTTGTTTAGAGAGGATAGATTGTGCATTCCCAAGTCATCGATTCGTGAATTACTTGTTAGGGAGGCACATGGGGGTGGACTAATGGGACACTTTGGGGTGGCTAAAACTTTAAGTGCATTGCATGAACATTTTTATTGGCCACACATGAAACGTGATGTTGAGCGTATTTGTGAGAAGTGCATAACTTGTAGACAAGCTAAGTCTAGGACACTACCACATGGATTATATACACCACTTCCCGTCCCTAGCGAACCTTGGGTTGATATATCTATGGACTTTGTTTTGGGATTACCTAGGACAAAGAAGGGGAGGGACTCTATATTTGTTGTTGTGGATAGGTTTTCTAAAATGGCACACTTCATTGCTTGTCACAAGACTGATGATGCATCTAATATTGCGGACCTATTCTTTAGAGAAGTTGTTAGGCTACATGGCATGCCTAGGACCATTGTGTCGGACCGTGATGTTAAATTCCTAAGTTATTTCTGGAAAACACTGTGGGCTAAACTTGGCACTAAATTACTGTTTTCTACGACCTGTCATCCTCAGACTGATGGTCAAACTGAGGTAGTTAATAGGACGTTAGGAACTTTATTACGTGCTATTCTCAAGAAGAACTTAAAGAATTGGGAAAATTGCTTGCCATTTGTTGAATTTGCTTATAATCGTTGTGTGCATTCTACTACTAGCTATTCACCATTTGAAATTGTATACGGTTTTAATCCTTTGACTCCGTTGGATTTGATGTCTTTACCTGTGAGTGAAAGGTTAAACTTAGACGGTAAAAAGAAGGCTGAATTCGTTAGGAGTTTGCATGAGAAGGTAAAAGCCAATATTGAGAAGCGAAATGAGCAATATGCTAAGCAAGCTAACAAGGGGAAAAAGAAGGTGGTATTCGAGAAGGGCGATTGGGTGTGGTTACACTTGAGGAAGGAGAGGTTTCCGGAGAAGCGACGCTCAAAGCTATTACCTAGGGGCGATGGACCATTTCAAGTACTTGAGAGGATCAATGACAACGCCTACAAACTCGACTTGCCAGGTGAGTACAACGTAAGTTCTACATTTAATGTTAGTGATTTGTCGTTGTTTGATGTAGGTGATGAGCAAGATTTGAGGACAAATCCTTTTCAAGAAGGGGAGGATGATGCGAACGTGGACGTCCCAAGGAAAACATGGGATCCTTTGCAGTTGCCGGAGGGACCAATCACGAGGGGTCGACTAAAGAGATTCAAGGAGGCGCTACAAGGAGTCATGAGTAAGCCTGAAGAGGTCGCGATGCATGGGAGTACGTTTGGAGGCCAACGGAAAGTCGTTCAAACATTGGTGTTGCTTACCGAGTCTGGACGGACCAGTACACGGACCTGCACACGGGGTCCATGTCCTTCACAAGCTGGGGAGGGTTTTTACAGTGGCTCCACGGACCTGGAGACGGACCCAGGCACGGGGTCCGTGCCCTTTGAAGTTGGCAAATACAGTGCCTACACGGACCCGTACACGGAGGTGAGCACGGGGTCCGTGTCGCTTGATCCCGATTGAAGAGTTTTACAGTATGTACACGGACCCGTCTACGGACGTCTGCACGGGGTCCGTGTCCTCTGTTTTCTGCGCGGATTTGTTTCCTTTTCTAGAGTTTTATTATTTTGGGAGACTAGATTGCATGGTATCTTTTGATATATTGACTATGTTGGACGAAAAATTACACACAATACATATTTTATTTTGAGTTTATCAAAACTTTTGAGAATTTTCTCTCAACTTTTCAAAGCCAAGCTTTGTCAAATCAAATCAAACTTATCAAAGTTTTTAACTTTGTGGCGTTTGTCGATCGTTGCTTGTGCGGATTGTCGTAGGCAAAGTTCTTCGAAGGTTCGTATAGTTTTCGATTGTTTATCCTCGTGTTTATTTGTTGCTAAACTCTTGCTAGTTTAGAGGCGAATATCACATATTACTTGATTCAAAAGATCGGGAAAAACACACGAATCTTAATATCGTAATTGAATAGAGGGTGCGATTTATTTTTAATCGTGTTTGCTATTTATTCGTATCAAGATTCATATCAGGATGGACAAACTGAAGTTGTAAATAGAACTTTGGGAACACTTGTGCGTGCTATTCTTAAAAGAACTTGGATTGACATTTCTATGGACTTTATTTTGGGGTTGCCTAGGACTAAGAAGGGGAGGGATTCTATTTTTGCATTACTTTATGGGCTAAACTTTGCTCCATATTGTTGTAATCTACTACTTGTCATCCTCAAACGGATGGACAAACTGAAGTTGTAAATAGAACTTTGGGAACACTTTTGCGTGCTATTCTTAAAAGAACTTGGACTGACATTTCTATGTACTTTATTTTGGGGTTGCCTAGGACTAAGAAGGTGAGGGATTCTATTTTTAGATTACTTTATGGGCTAAACTTTGTTCAATATTGTTGTAATCTACTACTTGTCATCCTCAAACGGATGGACAAACTGAAGTTGTAAATAGAACTTTGGGAACACTTGTGCGTGCTATTCTTAAAAAGAACTTGGATTGACATTTCTATGCACTTTATTTTGGGGTTGCCTAGGACTAAGAAGGGGAGGGATTCTATTTTTGGATTACTTTATGGGCTAAACTTTGCTCAATATTGTTGTAATCTACTACTTGTCATCCTCAAACGGATGGACAAACTGAAGTTGTAAATAGAACTTTGGGAACACTTGTGCGTGCTATTCTTAAAAAGAACTTGGATTGACATTTCTATGCACTTTATTTTGGGGTTGCCTAGGACTAAGAAGGGGAGGGATTCTATTTTTGGATTACTTTATGGGCTAAACATTGCTCAATATTGTTGTAATCTACTACTTGTCATCCTCAAACAGATGGACAAACTGAAGTTGTAAATAGAACTTTGGGAACACTTTTGCGTGCTATTCTTAAAAAGAACTTGGATTGACATTTCTATGCACTTTATTTTGGGGTTGCCTAGGACTAAGAAGGGGAGGGATTCTATTTTTGGATTACTTTATGGCTAAACTTTCCTCAATATTGTTGTAATCTACTACTTGTCATCCTCAAACGGATGGACAAACTGAAGTTGTAAATAGAACTTTGAGAACACTTTTGCGTGCTATTCTTAAAAAGAACATGGATTGACATTTCTATGGACTTTATTCTTGGGTTGCCTAGGACTAAGAAGGGGAGGGATTCTATTTTTGGATTACTTTATGGGCTAAACTTTGCTCAATATTGTTGTAATCTACTACTTGTCATCCTCAAACGGATGGACAAACTGAAGTTGTCAATAGAACTTTAGGAACACTTTTGCGTGCTATTCTTAAAAAGAACTTGGATTGACATTTCTATGGACTTTATTTTGGGGTTGCCAAGGACTAAGAAGGGGAGGGATTCTATTTTTGGATTACTTTATGGCTAAACTTTGCTCAATATTGTTGTAATCTACTACTTGTCATCCTCAAACAGATGGACAAACTGAAGTTGTAAATAGAACTTTGGGAACACTTTTGCGTGCTATTCTTAAAAAGAACTTGGATTGACATTTCTATGGACTTTATTTGGGGTTGCCTAGGACTAAGAAGTGGAGGGATTCTATTTTTGGATTACTTTATGGGCTAAACTTTGCACAATAAAGTTGTAATCTACAACTTGTCATCCTCAAACGGATGGACAAACTGAAGTTGTAAATAGAACTTTGGGAACACTTTTGCGTGCTATTCTTAAAAGAACTTGGATTGACATTTTCTATGCACTTTATTTTGGGGTTGCCTAGGACTAAGAAGGGGAGGGATTCTATTTTTGGATTACTTTATGGCTAAACTTTGCTCAATATTGTTGTAATCTACTACTTGTCATCCTCAAACGGATGGACAAACTGAAGTTGTAAATAGAACTTTGAGAACACTTTTGCGTGCTATTCTTAAAAAGAACTTGGATTGACATTTCTATGGACTTTATTCTTGGGTTGCCTAGGACTAAGAAGGGGAGGGATTCTATTTTTGGATTACTTTATGGGCTAAACTTTGCTCAATATTGTTGTAATCTACTATTTGTCATCCTCAAACGGATGGACAAACTGAAGTTGTCAATAGAACTTATATGGGCTAAACTTTGCTCAATATTGTTGTAATCTACTACTTGTCATCCCCAAACGGATGGACAAACTGAAGTTGTAAATAGAACTTTGAGAACACTTTTGCGTGCTATTCTTAAAAGAACTTGGACTGACATTTCTGTGGACTTTATTTTGGGGTTGCCTAATACTAAGAAGGTGAGGGATTCTATTTTTGGATTACTTTATGGGCTAAACTTTGCTCAATATTGTTGTAATCTACTACTTGTCATCCTCAAACGGATGGAAAAACTGAAGTTGTCAAAGAACTTATATGGCCTAACCTTTGCTCAATATTGTTGTAATCTACTACTTATCATTCTCAAACGGATGGACAAACTGAAGTTGTAAATAGAACTTTGAGAACACTTTTGCGTGCTATTCTTAAAAAGAACTTGGATTGACATTTCTATGCACTTTATTTTGGGGTTGCCTAGGACTGAGAAGGTGAGGGATTCTATTTTTGGATTACTTTATGGGCTAAACTTTGCTCAATATTGTTGTAATCTACTACTTGTCATCCTCAAACGGATGGACAAACTGAAGTTGTAAATAGAACTTTGAGAACACTTTTGCGTGCTATTCTTAAAAAGAACTTGGATTGACATTTCTATGCACTTTATTCTGGGGTTGCGTAGGACTAAGAAGGGGAGGGATTCTATTTTTGGTTTACTTTATGGGCTAAACTTTGCTCAATATTGTTGTAATCTACTATTTGTCATCCTCAAACGGATGGACAAACTGAAGTTGTCAATCGAACTTATATGGGCTAAACTTTGCTCAATATTGTTGTAATCTACTACTTGTCATCTCCAAACGGATGGACAAACTGAAGTTGTAAATAGAACTTTGGGAACACTTGTGCGTGCTATTCTTAAAAGAACTTGGATTGACATTTCTATGGACTTTATTTTGGGGTTGCCTAGGACTAAGAAGGGGAGGGATTCTATTTTTGCATTACTTTATGGGCTAAACTTTGCTCCATATTGTTGTAATCTACTACTTGTCATCCTCAAACGGATGGACAAACTGAAGTTGTAAATAGAACTTTGGGAACACTTTTGCGTGCTATTCTTAAAAGAACTTGGACTGACATTTCTATGTACTTTATTTTGGGGTTGCCTAGGACTAAGAAGGTGAGGGATTCTATTTTTAGATTACTTTATGGGCTAAACTTTGTTCAATATTGTTGTAATCTACTACTTGTCATCCTCAAACGGATGGACAAACTGAAGTTGTAAATAGAACTTTGGGAAAACTTGTGCGTGCTATTCTTAAAAAGAACTTGGATTGACATTTCTATGCACTTTATTTTGGGGTTGCCTAGGACTAAGAAGGGGAGGGATTCTATTTTTGGATTACTTTATGGGCTAAACTTTGCTCAATATTGTTGTAATCTACTACTTGCCATCCTCAAACGGATGGACAAACTGAAGTTGTAAATAGAACTTTGGGAACACTTGTGCGTGCTATTCTTAAAAAGAACTTGGATTGACATTTCTATGCACTTTATTTTGGGGTTGCCTAGGACTAAGAAGGGGAGGGATTCTATTTTTGGATTACTTTATGGGCTAAACATTGCTCAATATTGTTGTAATCTACTACTTGTCATCCTCAAACAGATGGACAAACTGAAGTTGTAAATAGAACTTTGGGAACACTTTTGCGTGCTATTCTTAAAAAGAACTTGGATTGACATTTCTATGCACTTTATTTTGGGGTTGCCTAGGACTAAGAAGGGGAGGGATTCTATTTTTAGATTACTTTATGGCTAAACTTTGCTCAATATTGTTGTAATCTACTACTTGTCATCCTCAAACGGATGGACAAACTGAAGTTGTAAATAGAACTTTGAGAACACTTTTGCGTGCTATTCTTAAAAAGAACTTGGATTGACATTTCTATGGACTTTATTCTTGGGTTGCCTAGGACTAAGAAGGGGAGGGATTCTATTTTTGGATTACTTTATGGGCTAAACTTTGCTCAATATTGTTGTAATCTACTACTTGTCATCCTCAAACGGATGGACAAACTGAAGTTGTCAATAGAACTTTAGGAACACTTTTGCGTGCTATTCTTAAAAAGAACTTGGATTGACATTTCTATGGACTTTATTTTGGGGTTGCCAAGGACTAAGAAGGGGAGGGATTCTATTTTTGGATTACTTTATGGCTAAACTTTGCTCAATATTGTTGTAATCTACTACTTGTCATCCTCAAACAGATGGACAAACTGAAGTTGTAAATAGAACTTTGGGAACACTTTTGCGTGCTATTCTTAAAAAGAACTTGGATTGACATTTCTATGGACTTTATTTTGGGGTTGCCTAGGACTAAGAAGGGGAGGGATTCTATTTTTGGATTACTTTATGGGCTAAACTTTGCACAATAAAGTTGTAATCTACAACTTGTCATCCTCAAACGGATGGACAAACTGAAGTTGTAAATAGAACTTTGGGAACACTTTTGCGTGCTATTCTTAAAAAGAACTTGGATTGACATTTTCTATGCACTTTATTTTGGGGTTGCCTAGGACTAAGAAGGGGAGGGATTCTATTTTTGGATTACTTTATGGCTAAACTTTGCTCAATATTGTTGTAATCTACTACTTGTCATCCTCAAACGGATGGACAAACTGAAGTTGTAAATAGAACTTTGAGAACACTTTTGCGTGCTATTCTTAAAAAGAACTTGGATTGACATTTCTATGGACTTTATTCTTGGGTTGCCTAGGACTAAGAAGGGGAGGGATTCTATTTTTGGATTACTTTATGGGCTAAACTTTGCTCAATATTGTTGTAATCTACTATTTGTCATCCTCAAACGGATGGACAAACTGAAGTTGTCAATAGAACTTATATGGGCTAAACTTTGCTCAATATTGTTGTAATCTACTACTTGTCATCCCCAAACGGATGGACAAACTGAAGTTGTAAATAGAACTTTGGGAACACTTTTGCGTGCTATTCTTAAAAGAACTTGGACTGACATTTCTGTGGACTTTATTTTGGGGTTGCCTAGGACTAAGAAGGTGAGGGATTCTATTTTTGGATTACTTTATGGGCTAAACTTTGCTCAATATTGTTGTAATCTACTACTTGTCATCCTCAAACGGATGGACAAACTGAAGTTGTAAATAGAACTTTGGGAACACTTGTGCGTGCTATTCTTAAAAGAACTTGGATTAACATTTCTATGCACTTTATTTTGGGGTTGCCTAGGACTAAGAAGGGGAGGGATTCTATTTTTGGATTACTTTATGGGCTAAACTTTGCTCAATATTGTTGTAATCTACTATTTGTCATCATCAAACGGATGGACAAACTGAAGTTGTCAATCGAACTTATATGGGCTAAACTTTGCTCAATATTGTTGTAATCTGCTACTTGTCATTCTCAAACGGATGGACAAACTGAAGTTGTAAATAGAACTTTGGGAACACTTTTGCGTGCTATTCTTAAAAAGAACTTGGATTGACATTTCTATGCACTTTATTTTGGGGTTGCCTAGGACTGAGAAGGTGAGGGATTCAATTTTTGGATTACTTTATGGGCTAAACTTTGCTCAATATTGTTGTAATCTACTACTTGTCATCCTCAAACGGATGGACAAACTGAAGTTGTAAATAGAACTTTGAGAACACTTTTGCGTGCTATTCTTAAAAAGAACTTGGATTGACATTTCTATGGACTTTATTTTGGGGTTGCCTAGGACTAAGAAGGGGAGGGATTCTATTTTTGGATTACTTTATGGCTAAACTTTCCTCAATATTGTTGTAATCTACTACTTGTCATCCTCAAACGGATGGACAAACTGAAGTTGTAAATAGAACTTTGAGAACACTTTTGCGTGCTATTCTTAAAAAGAACATGGATTGACATTTCTATGGACTTTATTCTTGGGTTGCCTAGGACTAAGAAGGGGAGGGATTCTATTTTTGGATTACTTTATGGGCTAAACTTTGCTCAATATTGTTGTAATCTACTACTTGTCATCCTCAAACGGATGGACAAACTGAAGTTGTCAATAGAACTTTAGGAACACTTTTGCGTGCTATTCTTAAAAAGAACTTGGATTGACATTTCTATGGACTTTATTTTGGGGTTGCCAAGGACTAAGAAGGGGAGGGATTCTATTTTTGGATTACTTTATGGCTAAACTTTCCTCAATATTGTTGTAATCTACTACTTGTCATCCTCAAACGGATGGACAAACTGAAGTTGTAAATAGAACTTTGAGAACACTTTTGCGTGCTATTCTTAAAAAGAACTTGGATTGACATTTCTATGGACTTTATTTGGGGTTGCCTAGGACTAAGAAGGGGAGGGATTCTATTTTTGGATTACTTTATGGGCTAAACTTTGCTCAATATTGTTGTAATCTACTACTTGTCATCCTCAAACGGATGGACAAACTGAAGTTGTCAATAGAACTTTAGGAACACTTTTGCGTGCTATTCTTAAAAGAACTTGGATTGACATTTTCTATGCACTTTATTTTGGGGTTGCCTAGGACTAAGAAGGGGAGGGATTCTATTTTTGGATTACTTTATGGCTAAACTTTGCTCAATATTGTTGTAATCTACTACTTGTCATCCTCAAACGGATGGACAAACTGAAGTTGTAAATAGAACTTTGAGAACACTTTTGCGTGCTATTCTTAAAAAGAACTTGGATTGACATTTCTATGGACTTTATTCTTGGGTTGCCTAGGACTAAGAAGGGGAGGGATTCTATTTTTGGATTACTTTATGGGCTAAACTTTGCTCAATATTGTTGTAATCTACTATTTGTCATCCTCAAACGGATGGACAAACTGAAGTTGTCAATAGAACTTATATGGGCTAAACTTTGCTCAATATTGTTGTAATCTACTACTTGTCATCCCCAAACGGATGGACAAACTGAAGTTGTAAATAGAACTTTGAGAACACTTTTGCGTGCTATTCTTAAAAGAACTTGGACTGACATTTCTGTGGACTTTATTTTGGGGTTGCCTAATACTAAGAAGGTGAGGGATTCTATTTTTGGATTACTTTATGGGCTAAACTTTGCTCAATATTGTTGTAATCTACTACTTGTCATCCTCAAACGGATGGAAAAACTGAAGTTGTCAAAGAACTTATATGGCCTAACCTTTGCTCAATATTGTTGTAATCTACTACTTATCATTCTCAAACGGATGGACAAACTGAAGTTGTAAATAGAACTTTGAGAACACTTTTGCGTGCTATTCTTAAAAAGAACTTGGATTGACATTTCTATGCACTTTATTTTGGGGTTGCCTAGGACTGAGAAGGTGAGGGATTCTATTTTTGGATTACTTTATGGGCTAAACTTTGCTCAATATTGTTGTAATCTACTACTTGTCATCCTCAAACGGATGGACAAACTGAAGTTGTAAATAGAACTTTGAGAACACTTTTGCGTGCTATTCTTAAAAAGAACTTGGATTGACATTTCTATGCACTTTATTCTGGGGTTGCGTAGGACTAAGAAGGGGAGGGATTCTATTTTTGGTTTACTTTATGGGCTAAACTTTGCTCAATATTGTTGTAATCTACTATTTGTCATCCTCAAACGGATGGACAAACTGAAGTTGTCAATCGAACTTATATGGGCTAAACTTTGCTCAATATTGTTGTAATCTACTACTTGTCATCTCCAAACGGATGGACAAACTGAAGTTGTAAATAGAACTTTGGGAACACTTGTGCGTGCTATTCTTAAAAGAACTTGGATTGACATTTCTATGGACTTTATTTTGGGGTTGCCTAGGACTAAGAAGGGGAGGGATTCTATTTTTGCATTACTTTATGGGCTAAACTTTGCTCCATATTGTTGTAATCTACTACTTGTCATCCTCAAACGGATGGACAAACTGAAGTTGTAAATAGAACTTTGGGAACACTTTTGCGTGCTATTCTTAAAAGAACTTGGACTGACATTTCTATGTACTTTATTTTGGGGTTGCCTAGGACTAAGAAGGTGAGGGATTCTATTTTTAGATTACTTTATGGGCTAAACTTTGTTCAATATTGTTGTAATCTACTACTTGTCATCCTCAAACGGATGGACAAACTGAAGTTGTAAATAGAACTTTGGGAACACTTGTGCGTGCTATTCTTAAAAAGAACTTGGATTGACATTTCTATGCACTTTATTTTGGGGTTGCCTAGGACTAAGAAGGGGAGGGATTCTATTTTTGGATTACTTTATGGGCTAAACTTTGCTCAATATTGTTGTAATCTACTACTTGCCATCCTCAAACGGATGGACAAACTGAAGTTGTAAATAGAACTTTGGGAACACTTGTGCGTGCTATTCTTAAAAAGAACTTGGATTGACATTTCTATGCACTTTATTTTGGGGTTGCCTAGGACTAAGAAGGGGAGGGATTCTATTTTTGGATTACTTTATGGGCTAAACATTGCTCAATATTGTTGTAATCTACTACTTGTCATCCTCAAACAGATGGACAAACTGAAGTTGTAAATAGAACTTTGGGAACACTTTTGCGTGCTATTCTTAAAAAGAACTTGGATTGACATTTCTATGCACTTTATTTTGGGGTTGCCTAGGACTAAGAAGGGGAGGGATTCTATTTTTAGATTACTTTATGGCTAAACTTTGCTCAATATTGTTGTAATCTACTACTTGTCATCCTCAAACGGATGGACAAACTGAAGTTGTAAATAGAACTTTGAGAACACTTTTGCGTGCTATTCTTAAAAAGAACTTGGATTGACATTTCTATGGACTTTATTCTTGGGTTGCCTAGGACTAAGAAGGGGAGGGATTCTATTTTTGGATTACTTTATGGGCTAAACTTTGCTCAATATTGTTGTAATCTACTACTTGTCATCCTCAAACGGATGGACAAACTGAAGTTGTCAATAGAACTTTAGGAACACTTTTGCGTGCTATTCTTAAAAAGAACTTGGATTGACATTTCTATGGACTTTATTTTGGGGTTGCCAAGGACTAAGAAGGGGAGGGATTCTATTTTTGGATTACTTTATGGCTAAACTTTGCTCAATATTGTTGTAATCTACTACTTGTCATCCTCAAACAGATGGACAAACTGAAGTTGTAAATAGAACTTTGGGAACACTTTTGCGTGCTATTCTTAAAAAGAACTTGGATTGACATTTCTATGGACTTTATTTTGGGGTTGCCTAGGACTAAGAAGGGGAGGGATTCTATTTTTGGATTACTTTATGGGCTAAACTTTGCACAATAAAGTTGTAATCTACAACTTGTCATCCTCAAACGGATGGACAAACTGAAGTTGTAAATAGAACTTTGGGAACACTTTTGCGTGCTATTCTTAAAAAGAACTTGGATTGACATTTTCTATGCACTTTATTTTGGGGTTGCCTAGGACTAAGAAGGGGAGGGATTCTATTTTTGGATTACTTTATGGCTAAACTTTGCTCAATATTGTTGTAATCTACTACTTGTCATCCTCAAACGGATGGACAAACTGAAGTTGTAAATAGAACTTTGAGAACACTTTTGCGTGCTATTCTTAAAAAGAACTTGGATTGACATTTCTATGGACTTTATTCTTGGGTTGCCTAGGACTAAGAAGGGGAGGGATTCTATTTTTGGATTACTTTATGGGCTAAACTTTGCTCAATATTGTTGTAATCTACTATTTGTCATCCTCAAACGGATGGACAAACTGAAGTTGTCAATAGAACTTATATGGGCTAAACTTTGCTCAATATTGTTGTAATCTACTACTTGTCATCCCCAAACGGATGGACAAACTGAAGTTGTAAATAGAACTTTGGGAACACTTTTGCGTGCTATTCTTAAAAGAACTTGGACTGACATTTCTGTGGACTTTATTTTGGGGTTGCCTAGGACTAAGAAGGTGAGGGATTCTATTTTTGGATTACTTTATGGGCTAAACTTTGCTCAATATTGTTGTAATCTACTACTTGTCATCCTCAAACGGATGGACAAACTGAAGTTGTAAATAGAACTTTGGGAACACTTGTGCGTGCTATTCTTAAAAGAACTTGGATTGACATTTCTATGCACTTTATTTTGGGGTTGCCTAGGACTAAGAAGGGGAGGGATTCTATTTTTGGATTACTTTATGGGCTAAACTTTGCTCAATATTGTTGTAATCTACTACTTGTCATCCTCAAACGGATGGACAAACTGAAGTTGTAAATAGAACTTTGGGAACACTTGTGCGTGCTATTCTTAAAAGAACTTGGATTGACATTTCTATGCACTTTATTTTGGGGTTGCCTAGGACTAAGAAGGGGAGGGATTCTATTTTTGGATTACTTTATGGGCTAAACTTTGCTCAATATTGTTGTAATCTACTACTTGTCATCCTCAAACGGATGGACAAACTGAAGTTGTAAATAGAACTTTGAGAACACTTTTGCGTGCTATTCTTAAAAAGAACTTGGATTGACATTTCTATGCACTTTATTCTTGGGTTGCCTAGGACTAAGAAGGGGAGGGATTCTATTTTTGGATTACTTTATGGGCTAAACTTTGCTCAATATTGTTGTAATCTACTACTTGTCATCCTCAAACGGATGGACAAACTGAAGTTGTAAATAGAACTTTAGGAACACTTTTGCGTGCTATTCTTAAAAGAACTTGGATTGACATTTCTATGGACTTTATTTTGGGTTGCCAAGGACTAAGAAGGGGAGGGATTCTATTTTTGGATTACTTTATGGGCTAAACTTTGCTCAATATTGTTGTAATCTACTACTTGTCATCCTCAAACGGATGGACAAACTGAAGTTGTAATAGAACTTTGGGAACACTTTTGCGTGCTATTCTTAAAAGAACTTGGATTGACATTTCTATGGACTTTATTTTGGGGTTGCCTAGGACTAAGAAGGGGAGGGATTCTATTTTGGATTACTTTATGGGCTAAACTTTGCTCAATATTGTTGTAATCTACTACTTGTCATCCTCAAACGGATGGACAAACTGAAGTTGTAAATAGAACTTTGGGAACACTTTGCGTGCTATTCTTAAAAGAACTTGGATTGACATTTCTATGCACTTTATTTTGGGGTTGCCTAGGACTAAGAAGGGGAGGGATTCTATTTTTGGATTACTTTATGGCTAAACTTTGCTCAATATTGTTGTAATCTACTACTTGTCATCCTCAAACGGATGGACAAACTGAAGTTGTAAATAGAACTTTGAGAACACTTTTGCGTGCTATTCTATTCTTAAAAGAACTTGGATTGACATTTCTATGGACTTTATTTTGGGGTTGCCTAGGACTAAGAAGGGGAGGGATTCTATTTTTGCATTACTTTATGGGCTAAACTTTGCTCCATATTGTTGTAATCTACTACTTGTCATCCTCAAACGGATGGACAAACTGAAGTTGTAAATAGAACTTTGGGAACACTTTTGCGTGCTATTCTTAAAAGAACTTGGACTGACATTTCTATGCACTTTATTTTGGGGTTGCCTAGGACTAAGAAGGTGAGGGATTCTATTTTTGGATTACTTTATGGGCTAAACTTTGCTCAATATTGTTGTAATCTACTACTTGTCATCCTCAAACGGATGGAAAAACTGAAGTTGTCAAAGAACTTATATGGCCTAACCTTTGCTCAATATTGTTGTAATCTACTACTTATCATTCTCAAACGGATGGACAAACTGAAGTTGTAAATAGAACTTTGAGAACACTTTTGCGTGCTATTCTTAAAAAGAACTTGGATTGACATTTCTATGCACTTTATTTTGGGGTTGCCTAGGACTGAGAAGGTGAGGGATTCTATTTTTGGATTACTTTATGGGCTAAACTTTGCTCAATATTGTTGTAATCTACTACTTGTCATCCTCAAACGGATGGACAAACTGAAGTTGTAAATAGAACTTTGAGAACACTTTTGCGTGCTATTCTTAAAAAGAACTTGGATTGACATTTCTATGCACTTTATTCTGGGGTTGCGTAGGACTAAGAAGGGGAGGGATTCTATTTTTGGTTTACTTTATGGGCTAAACTTTGCTCAATATTGTTGTAATCTACTATTTGTCATCCTCAAACGGATGGACAAACTGAAGTTGTCAATCGAACTTATATGGGCTAAACTTTGCTCAATATTGTTGTAATCTACTACTTGTCATCCCCAAACGGATGGACAAACTGAAGTTGTAAATAGAACTTTGGGAACACTTGTGCGTGCTATTCTTAAAAGAACTTGGATTGACATTTCTATGGACTTTATTTTGGGGTTGCCTAGGACTAAGAAGGGGAGGGATTCTATTTTTGCATTACTTTATGGGCTAAACTTTGCTCCATATTGTTGTAATCTACTACTTGTCATCCTCAAACGGATGGACAAACTGAAGTTGTAAATAGAACTTTGGGAACACTTTTGCGTGCTATTCTTAAAAGAACTTGGACTGACATTTCTATGTACTTTATTTTGGGGTTGCCTAGGACTAAGAAGGTGAGGGATTCTATTTTTAGATTACTTTATGGGCTAAACTTTGTTCAATATTGTTGTAATCTACTACTTGTCATCCTCAAACGGATGGACAAACTGAAGTTGTAAATAGAACTTTGGGAACACTTGTGCGTGCTATTCTTAAAAAGAACTTGGATTGACATTTCTATGCACTTTATTTTGGGGTTGCCTAGGACTAAGAAGGGGAGGGATTCTATTTTTGGATTACTTTATGGGCTAAACTTTGCTCAATATTGTTGTAATCTACTACTTGCCATCCTCAAACGGATGGACAAACTGAAGTTGTAAATAGAACTTTGGGAACACTTGTGCGTGCTATTCTTAAAAAGAACTTGGATTGACATTTCTATGCACTTTATTTTGGGGTTGCCTAGGACTAAGAAGGGGAGGGATTCTATTTTTGGATTACTTTATGGGCTAAACATTGCTCAATATTGTTGTAATCTACTACTTGTCATCCTCAAACAGATGGACAAACTGAAGTTGTAAATAGAACTTTGGGAACACTTTTGCGTGCTATTCTTAAAAAGAACTTGGATTGACATTTCTATGCACTTTATTTTGGGGTTGCCTAGGACTAAGAAGGGGAGGGATTCTATTTTTAGATTACTTTATGGCTAAACTTTGCTCAATATTGTTGTAATCTACTACTTGTCATCCTCAAACGGATGGACAAACTGAAGTTGTAAATAGAACTTTGAGAACACTTTTGCGTGCTATTCTTAAAAAGAACTTGGATTGACATTTCTATGGACTTTATTCTTGGGTTGCCTAGGACTAAGAAGGGGAGGGATTCTATTTTTGGATTACTTTATGGGCTAAACTTTGCTCAATATTGTTGTAATCTACTACTTGTCATCCTCAAACGGATGGACAAACTGAAGTTGTCAATAGAACTTTAGGAACACTTTTGCGTGCTATTCTTAAAAAGAACTTGGATTGACATTTCTATGGACTTTATTTTGGGGTTGCCAAGGACTAAGAAGGGGAGGGATTCTATTTTTGGATTACTTTATGGCTAAACTTTGCTCAATATTGTTGTAATCTACTACTTGTCATCCTCAAACAGATGGACAAACTGAAGTTGTAAATAGAACTTTGGGAACACTTTTGCGTGCTATTCTTAAAAAGAACTTGGATTGACATTTCTATGGACTTTATTTTGGGGTTGCCTAGGACTAAGAAGGGGAGGGATTCTATTTTTGGATTACTTTATGGGCTAAACTTTGCACAATAAAGTTGTAATCTACTACTTGTCATCCTCAAACGGATGGACAAACTGAAGTTGTAAATAGAACTTTGGGAACACTTTTGCGTGCTATTCTTAAAAAGAACTTGGATTGACATTTTCTATGCACTTTATTTTGGGGTTGCCTAGGACTAAGAAGGGGAGGGATTCTATTTTTGGATTACTTTATGGCTAAACTTTGCTCAATATTGTTGTAATCTACTACTTGTCATCCTCAAACGGATGGACAAACTGAAGTTGTAAATAGAACTTTGAGAACACTTTTGCGTGCTATTCTTAAAAAGAACTTGGATTGACATTTCTATGGACTTTATTCTTGGGTTGCCTAGGACTAAGAAGGGGAGGGATTCTATTTTTAGATTACTTTATGGGCTAAATTTTGCTCAATATTGTTGTAATCTACTATTTGTCATCCTCAAACGGATGGACAAACTGAAGTTGTCAATAGAACTTATATGGGCTAAACTTTGCTCAATATTGTTGTAATCTACTACTTGTCATCCCCAAACGGATGGACAAACTGAAGTTGTAAATAGAACTTTGGGAACACTTTTGCGTGCTATTCTTAAAAGAACTTGGACTGACATTTCTGTGGACTTTATTTTGGGGTTGCCTAGGACTAAGAAGGTGAGGGATTCTATTTTTGGATTACTTTATGGGCTAAACTTTGCTCAATATTGTTGTAATCTACTACTTGTCATCCTCAAACGGATGGACAAACTGAAGTTGTAAATAGAACTTTGGGAACACTTGTGCGTGCTATTCTTAAAAGAACTTGGATTAACATTTCTATGCACTTTATTTTGGGGTTGCCTAGGACTAAGAAGGGGAGGGATTCTATTTTTGGATTACTTTATGGGCTAAACTTTGCTCAATATTGTTGTAATCTACTATTTGTCATCATCAAACGGATGGACAAACTGAAGTTGTCAATCGAACTTATATGGGCTAAACTTTGCTCAATATTGTTGTAATCTGCTACTTGTCATTCTCAAACGGATGGACAAACTGAAGTTGTAAATAGAACTTTGGGAACACTTTTGCGTGCTATTCTTAAAAAGAACTTGGATTGACATTTCTATGCACTTTATTTTGGGGTTGCCTAGGACTGAGAAGGTGAGGGATTCAATTTTTGGATTACTTTATGGGCTAAACTTTGCTCAATATTGTTGTAATCTACTACTTGTCATCCTCAAACGGATGGACAAACTGAAGTTGTAAATAGAACTTTGAGAACACTTTTGCGTGCTATTCTTAAAAAGAACTTGGATTGACATTTCTATGCACTTTATTCAGGGGTTGCCTAGGACTAAGAAGGGGAGGGATTCTATTTTTGGTTTACTTTATGGGCTAAACTTTGCTCAATATTGTTGTAATCTACTATTTGTCATCATCAAACGGATGGACAAACTGAAGTTGTCAATCGAACTTATATGGGCTAAACTTTGCTCAATATTGTTGTAATATACTACTTGTCATCCCCAAACGGATGGACAAACTGAAGTTGTAAATAGAACTTCGGGAACACTTGTGCGTGCTATTCTTAAAAGAACTTGGATTGACATTTCTATGGAATTTATTTTGGGATTGCCTAGGACTAAGAAGGGGAGGGATTCTATTTTTGCATTACTTTATGGGCTAAACTTTGCTCCATATTGTTGTAATCTACTACTTGTCATCCTCAAACGGATGGACAAACTGAAGTTGTAAATAGAACTTTGGGAACACTTTTGCGTGCTATTCTTAAAAGAACTTGGACTGACATTTCTATGTACTTTATTTTGGGGTTGCCTAGGACTAAGAAGGTGAGGGATTCTATTTTTAGATTACTTTATGGGCTAAACTTTGTTCAATATTGTTGTAATCTACTACTTGTCATCCTCAAACGGATGGACAAACTGAAGTTGTAAATAGAACTTTGGGAACACTTGTGCGTGCTATTCTTAAAAAGAACTTGGATTGACATTTCTATGCACTTTATTTTGGGGTTGCCTAGGACTAAGAAGGGGAGGGATTCTATTTTTGGATTACTTTATGGGCTAAACATTGCTCAATATTGTTGTAATCTACTACTTGTCATCCTCAAACGGATGGACAAACTGAAGTTGTCAATAGAACTTATATGGGCTAAACTTTGCTCAATATTGTTGTAATCTACTACTTGTCATCCTCAAACGGATGGACAAACTGAAGTTGTAAATAGAACTTTGGGAACACTTGTGCGTGCTATTCTTAAAAGAACTTGGATTGACATTTCTATGGACTTTATTTTGGGGTTGCCTAGGACTAAGAAGGGGAGGGATTCTATTTTTGCATTACTTTATGGGCTAAACTTTGCTCCATATTGTTGTAATCTACTACTTGTCATCCTCAAACGGATGGACAAACTGAAGTTGTAAATAGAACTTTGGGAACACTTTTGCGTGCTATTCTTAAAAGAACTTGGACTGACATTTCTATGCACTTTATTTTGGGGTTGCCTAGGACTAAGAAGGTGAGGGATTCTATTTTTGGATTACTTTATGGGCTAAACTTTGCTCAATATTGTTGTAATCTACTACTTGTCATCCTCAAACGGATGGACAAACTGAAGTTGTAAATAGAACTTTGGGAACACTTGTGCGTGCTATTCTTAAAAAGAACTTGGATTGACATTTCTATGCACTTTATTTTGGGGTTGCCTAGGACTAAGAAGGGGAGGGATTCTATTTTTGGATTACTTTATGGCTAAACTTTGCTCAATATTGTTGTAATCTACTACTTGTCATCCTCAAACGGATGGACAAACTGAAGTTGTAAATAGAACTTTGAGAACACTTTTGCGTGCTATTCTTAAAAAGAACTTGGATTGACATTTCTATGGACTTTATTCTTGGGTTGCCTAGGACTAAGAAGGGGAGGGATTCTATTTTTGGATTACTTTATGGGCTAAACTTTGCTCAATATTGTTGTAATCTACTACTTGTCATCCTCAAACGGATGGACAAACTGAAGTTGTCAATAGAACTTTAGGAACACTTTTGCGTGCTATTCTTAAAAAGAACTTGGATTGACATTTCTATGGACTTTATTTTGGGGTTGCCAAGGACTAAGAAGGGGAGGGATTCTATTTTTGGATTACTTTATGGGCTAAACTTTGCACAATAAAGTTGTAATCTACAACTTGTCATCCTCAAACGGATGGACAAACTGAAGTTGTAAATAGAACTTTGGGAACACTTTTGCGTGCTATTCTTAAAAAGAACTTGGATTGACATTTCTATGCACTTTATTTTGGGGTTTCCTAGGACTAAGAAGGGGAGGGATTCTATTTTTGGATTACTTTATGGCTAAACTTTGCTCAATATTGTTGTAATCTACTACTTGTCATCCTCAAACGGATGGACAAACTGAAGTTGTAAATAGAACTTTGAGAACACTTTTGCGTGCTATTCTTAAAAAGAACTTGGATTGACATTTCTATGGACTTTATTCTTGGGTTGCCTAGGATTAAGAAGGGGAGGGATTCTATTTTTGGATTACTTTATGCGCTAAACTTTGCTCAATATTGTTGTAATCTACTATTTGTCATCCTCAAACGGATGGACAAACTGAGGTTGTCAATAGAACTTATATGGCGAAACTTTGCTCAATATTGTTGTTATCTACTACTTGTCATCCCCAAACGGATGGACAAACTGAAGTTGTAAATAGAACTTTGGGAACACTTTTGCGTGCTATTCTTAAAAGAACTTGGACTGACATTTCTGTGGACTTTATTTTGGGGTTGCCTAGGACTAAGAAGGTGAGGGATTCTATTTTTGGATTACTTTATGGGCTAAACTTTGCTCAATATTGTTGTAATCTACTACTTGTCATCCTCAAACGGATGGACAAACTGAAGTTGTAAATAGAACTTTGGGAACACTTGTGCGTGCTATTCTTAAAAGAACTTGGATTAACATTTCTATGCACTTTATTTTGGGGTTGCCTAGGACTAAGAAGGGGAGGGATTCTATTTTTGGATTACTTTATGGGCTAAACTTTGCTCAATATTGTTGTAATCTACTACTTGTCATCCTCAAACGGATGGAAAAACTGAAGTTGTCAAAGAACTTATATGGCCTAACCTTTGCTCAATATTGTTGTAATCTACTACTTGTCATTCTCAAACGGATGGACAAACTGAAGTTGTAAATAGAACTTTGGGAACACTTTTGCGTGCTATTCTTAAAAAGAACTTGGATTGACATTTCTATGCACTTTATTTTGGGGTTGCCTAGGACTGAGAAGGTGAGGGATTCTATTTTTGGATTACTTTATGGGCTAAACTTTGCTCAATATTGTTGTAATCTACTACTTGTCATCCTCAAACGGATGGACAAACTGAAGTTGTAAATAGAACTTTGAGAACACTTTTGCGTGCTATTCTTAAAAAGAACTTGGATTGACATTTCTATGGACTTTATTCTGGGGTTGCCTAGTGTAAAGCTCGGAAATGTTAAATCGGTGAAATTGTGATTTTAGTAGTTAATCGAGATTAGATTAGTCAAAGAAGGTGAAGAGTACAATTTTGAAACAGCATGAGTGGCGCCCGAGCGGTAGAAAAAGCCCGCCCGAGCGCCATTGTTCAACAAAATCACGTTCGGGCAGAAGGTGTGGCGCCCGGGCGGAAGTTTATTACCGCCCGAGCGCCAGAACAGCACTTGCGGGCAGAATCCTCCGCGCCCGGGCGGTCGAATCTTACCGCCCGAGCGCCGAGCTCGCGCCCGAGCGGTAAGATATCACCGCCCGAGCGCCAAATGAATTTTGGCAAATTCTAAGGAAGACACGTAGGAGTTGCATGCAAGATATATATGTGTTAGTATGACTCATTCTCTCCCATTTTCAGCTAAGGTCACCGAGAGAATTGCTAAGGAAATAGCTTCAACACTTCTTCATCTTATATTGAGATTTTGCAAGATTCTAGCATCCAAATTTAAATCCGATTGCGGTTTTGAACTCCTCTCCGTATTAGCTACAAAAGGATGTAAGTATTTTGATGTTTCAACAAGTTTTGAAGATTTCATGTTGGAGAAACTTTAATATAATGGTAGATATATGTTCTTATGAATATGGTGAGATGATATTCACAATCGGATGGAAGAACGGACATCGTATGCTATTATTACGATTTTTCAGCATGTGTTATGATAGATGGGGCAGTAGTATAGTGTTCTAGATTGATATTGTGATGAATTATAAATGATTATGAGTTGAGGTTATTGATTGTTGAGAATTGGATTAATCGGTATCGAGAAATCACGTCGTTATGCCGTTAAATTGTACCGAGAATGATTATTGAATTGTGTAAGAGTTATCTTGGGGTAGAATGTTGATATGCTACTCCTATACATTACCATTTCAGATTTATCCTACGTCACTTCGACATCGAGACCTCGACATCGTTAAAGGTTTAGCAACGAAAGGTATAAGTCATGTTTTGTTTGGGGAGATGTAACTCAAATAAGATATTATTTGAGTTTCCCAACCAAAATCACATACGAGTATTATTAGATATATTGTAACATGTTTATGAATTGTGTATAGTATTATATTCAATCTTTTAACATGTTTATGCTTTGATTTCAGAATTGTATTCAAGCATGTATGATCAGTGTGATATTCAGCCATGAATATGATTATACGTTGTTTACATATTGATATTCATTGCATTTGAGATAGGAGAGTCTTTGACAGGCATTGTCAAATATCTAGACGTTTCGGTGTATCTCAGCATAGGAGTAGGCATTACTCTTATTGCCGCCGTTGATACAGCTCAGACCGAAGTCTAGGAATGAGACGTTCATTACCCCGAGTGGAGGGTAGGTAGTGACGTCTTATTCACCCCGGGATCCCTAGAGTTCTAGTCGAGTCGAGTCCAGACATGGTTTGGTTCGCATTGCATTGCATGTGCATATGAGGTCATTCATGATAGCATGTTCATGTTTATACTGGGATTTGTTCTCACCGATTTTCCGGCTGTTGTTATGTCTGTATGTGTGCATAACAACAGGTGGGGCAGGATCTGGGTCACGCAGAGGATGAGAGACAGATATGACATAGCGTGGTGATCACGGGCATAGCAGATGGCTAGTAGTTGTACTTTGACATGTACTGTATTTTATTACTAGTTGTTCAGAGTAGTTGAAACAAGACATATTGTACCTTACGTTGGTAATTTAAATAAGGCATGTATGTTGTTTATATACATTAGATTTGATGTTGTAAAAGCAAAAATTTGACCCACTTTTTATATTAATGATCCATTTAAATCCCAAAGAAAAGAGTTAGAGCCCGGGTCCCCACAACAGGTGGTATCAGAGCCTTAGGTTCTGTAGACTGAAATAAAGTAGAATGAGCGGGGTAGATCGAGTCATCTTCTTTGCTTTTGTGTGCTAGCATGATTATTGCTTTCCCTATTATGTGTTGTATTGTATCTGATGTGATTACAGCATGTAATAAACTGAATCAGAACCGATTCTAGATCAGAGGTAACTGACTAGAGGAGGGCTGAGATAGTTGTATATCTTGTATTCTAATCAGTTGGATTAGTAGATACATGCCTCCTAGAAGAGCAGTTGTGCCAGTACGACCACCAGCGCCAGAGCAGGGTAGCACATCCGGAGATACGATGGATGTCACTGCTACGCCCATGGAGACTCTATTAAAGCGATTCCAGTCATTCCGACCACCGACCTTAAAGGGTACAGAAAATGCAATTGAATGCGAAAGCTGGTTGGAGGATATCGAGATGTTGTTCGAGTCTCTAGGGTACAGTGATGAGAAGAGAGTGAAGCTCATTGGCCATCAACTGCAAGACGTGGCTAAGTATTGGTGGGTGAATATGAGAAGAGCACTAGAACAGCGTGGTACTGAGATTACATGGAAAGTGTTCAAGACTGAGTTCTATCAGCGATTCTTCCCTGTATCCTACCGGAAAGATAAAGGCGCTGAATTTGCAAACCTGAGGCAAGGGCAACTGAATATCGAAGAGTACGTTGCTAAATTTTCTTCTTTGCTTCGTTTTGCACCTCACGTTTCCGGTAATGATGAGGCCATGGCGGATCAGTTTATAAATGGCCTAAATCCAGATATCTTTACGTTGGTCAATACCGGGAGACCCGATAATTTCTCGGATGCATTGAATCGTGCCAAAGGAGCAGAAGCAGGGTTGCTGAGACAACGAAGTGTTCCGTATGTGGCTCCGAGTCCGAGACCGCCACTACCTCCATCCCAAGTTCCTCCTCCTCGATTCGAAAGTGGTGGTAGCAGTAGCGGACGCAAAGATCAGTTGAAAGCAAAGGGTAAACAGTTTAAGAGGGCAGGGAGCAGTTCTTCGAGCTCCAGCGGGTCAAGACAGAGAGGTTTTGGCCAGAGTCTAGAGGTGGCAAGTGGATATTGCAGTACTTGTGGAGGTAAGCATGCCACAGAACAATGTCAAGGTGTAGTGGGCAGGTGTAACGTATGCAAACAACAGGGGCATTATGCCAAGGTCTGTCCTCAGAGGAGTGGTGCATCAAGATTCCAGGCTGCAGGATCGTCTGCCTCCGTGACTCAGCCTGAGAGGCAAGCTTCATCTGTTCACTCATTTCAGCCGCCACCTGCACAAACCCAGCCTCGAGCCAGAGGTGGCCAGCCAGGGAGTCAGTCTCAGAGACAACAGGCTCAGGTGTTTGCCTTGACTGAAGAGCAAGCACAGGATGCCCCAGATGATGTCATTGCAGGTAACTGTTTCCTTTGCGGTTATCCTGCTTATATATTGATAGATACGGGTGCATCGCATACATTCATTTCAGAGCGATTTGCATTGTTGCATTCTTTGCCTGTTGAGTCTTTGCTAGATGTTGTGTCTATTAATTCTCCGTTGGGAAGTGGATTGATATCTGTAACTACGGTTAGACATTGCATTCTACAGTTTGAGGGGCATGAGATTGACCTAGAGTGTATAGTGTTGGGTCTAGCTGATTTTGATTGTATAGTTGGTATTGACATGCTAACGAAGTATCGAGCCACCGTGGATTGTTTCCACAAGATTGTCAGATTCAGACCCGAGATGACAGACGAGTGGAAATTCTACGGGAAGGGTTCCAGATCTCGGATTCCCTTGATTTCGGCTCTTACTATGAATAGATTGCTACAGAAAGGAGCGGATGGTTTCTTTATTTATGCTGTAGATATGCAAAAGTCGAGCCCGGCATTGTCAGATCTGCCAGTCGTACGGGAATTTCCAGATATTTTTCCAGACGAAATCCCAGGATTACCTCCGGTTCGAGAGGTAGATTTTAGCATTGAACTTGCACCCGGTACCGTTCCTATTTCGAGAGCTCCATATAGGATGGCACCCATCGAACTCAAAGAACTGAAAGCACAGTTAGAAGATCTTCTGGCCAAGGGATATATCAGACCTAGTGTATCTCCTTGGGGTGCACCAGTGCTATTCGTGCGAAAGAAAGATGGATCGATGCGGTTGTGTATCGATTACCGGCAGTTGAATAAGGCAACGATCAAGAACAAATATCCTTTGCCTAGGATCGATGACCTATTTGATCAGTTGCAGGGATCCTCTGTGTATTCTAAGATTGACTTGCGATCCGGATATCATCAGCTTCGAGTTCGAGATGTAGACATACCGAAAACAGCATTTCGAACCAGGTATGGGCATTACGAATTCATTGTTATGCCTTTTGGTTTGACAAATGCTCCGGCGGTATTCATGGGCTTGATGAATCAAATCTTTCAGAGGTATTTGGATGATTTTGTTATTGTCTTTATCGATGATATTTTGGTGTATTCTAAGAACAGGATTGAGCATGCAGAACATCTCAGAATTGTGTTGCAAACACTGAGAAATGAGAAATTGTATGCCAAATTGTCAAAGTGCGAATTTTGGTTGAACCGAGTTGTCTTTTTGGGACATATCATATCGGGAGATGGTATCTCCGTAGATCCGAGTAAAGTGGAAGCTGTGATTAGTTGGCCGAGACCGACTTCTGTACCTGAAATACGCAGTTTCATGGGTCTCGCGGGATACTATAGACGATTCATCCAAGATTTCTCCCGTATTGCGAAGCCAATTACGCAATTGACACAGAAGAATGCACCGTTCTTATGGTCTGAGGAGTGTGAGTCTAGCTTTTTGGAATTGAAGAAGAGGCTGACCAGCGCACCTGTCCTGATGATTCCTTCAGGTACGGGTAATTTTGTTGTATATTGTGATGCTTCTCACAGAGGTTTGGGATGTATTCTTATGCAGCGAGGGCATGTGGTTGCATATGCCTCGAGACAATTGAAGACTCACGAGACGCGATACCCCATTCATGATCTTGAATTGGCGGCTATTGTATTTGCGCTAAAGATCTGGCGCCATTATCTTTATGGCGAGAAATTCGAGATCTATTCAGACCACAAAAGCTTAAAGTACTTGTTTTCTCAGTCGGAGTTGAATATGCGACAGCGTAGATGGCTTGATCTGTTAAAAGATTTTGATTGCGAGATCAAATATTACCCGGGAAAGTCAAATGCAGCGGCAGACGCCTTGAGTCGAAAGGTATGTGCCTTATCCTTATCGACGATAGGTGTTACGAAACTCGTTGAAAATTGCTGTTTTGCTGGATTAGAATTTGATACAGATAGGAAGCCACTACGACTTGCTACTATTCAAGTCGAGCCAAACTTGATCAGAAGAATAAAAGAAGCACAAAGAACAGATCAGAATGTGCAGAGATCGATTCAGATGGTCAGAACAGGACACGTATCAGAATATCGGGTGCGTGAGAATGTGTTGTACGTAAATAACCGTCTGGTTGTGCCGGATGTTTCAGAGTTGAGACATCAGATTATGTCTGAAGCACATTGTAGTCGGTTTAGTATTCATCCTGGTGGCCGAAAGATGTACAATGATCTGAAGACACAGTTCTGGTGGAAGCAGATGAAGTCAGACATTGCGGAATTTGTATCTAAATGCTTGAATTGCCAACAAGTGAAGGCCGAGAGGAAGAAGCCCGGAGGGTTACTTCAGAGTTTGTCTATTCCTGAATGGAAATGGGACCACATCTCCATGGATTTTGTGACGAAGTTACCCCGATCTTCTCGAGGCTGCGATGCGATTTGGGTCGTTATCGACCGACTGACCAAATCAGCTTGTTTTATTCCGTATAGAATGACTTTCAGACATGATCAAATGGCGGAGATATATGTTCGAGAGGTAGTCAAATTACATGGTGTGCCGAAGTCTATCGTATCAGATCGTGATCCACGATTCACTTCACACTTTTGGCACAGTTTACAGCAGGCCTTAGGTACGACTTTACACCTGAGTACTGCTTATCATCCTCAGACAGACGGACAGTCAGAGCGGACTATCCAGACATTAGAGGATATGTTGAGAGCCGTAGTACTAGACTTTGGTACTAGTTGGCAAGAATCCCTACCTCTTTGTGAATTCTCCTATAATAACAGCTATCAGACGAGCATTGAGATGGCACCGTTTGAAGCGTTATATGGCAAGAAGTGCAGATCTCCGCTATATTGGGATGATATCTCAGAAGTGCCAGAACTTGGGCCAGATATGATTCGTGACATGACAGAGAAGGTGAAACTCATTCAGAAGAGAATGAAGACAGCACAAGATCGACAAGCAAAGTACGCCAATATTCGACGTAGACCGTTAGTATTTGAGGTAGGAGATAGAGTATTCTTGAAGATTTCTCCATTCAGAGGCGTTGTTAGATTTGGCAAACGCGGGAAACTATCTCCTCGATACATTGGTCCTTACGAGATTCTTGAAAAGATTGGCGACCGAGCTTATCGACTTGCCCTTCCTCCTTCTCTATCCGGAATACATGACGTGTTTCATGTATCAATGTTACGAAAATATATGCCAGATGTTTCTCATGTCATTCAACCTGACGAAGCTGAACTTGATCAGACGTTGAGCTATGTGGAACAACCGATACAGATTCTGGATCGGAAAAACAAGGAACTTAGAACGAAGAATATTCCACTTGTGAAAGTTCAATGGAGTCGTCATGGCGTCGAAGAAGCGACTTGGGAAACAGAAGCAGATATGAGACAGAAACATCCCGAGTTATTCCTATGATGTGAGTAATTACTTAATTTTGATGTCATTACACCTTTCATATGATTTAAGTTATTGTTGCAAGTTCGAGGACGAACTTATATCTCAGAGGGGGAGAAATGTAAAGCTCGGAAATGTTAAATCGGTGAAATTGTGATTTTAGTAGTTAATCGAGATTAGATTAGTCAAAGAAGGTGAAGAGTACAATTTTGAAACAGCATGAGTGGCGCCCGAGCGGTAGAAAAAGCCCGCCCGAGCGCCATTGTTCAACAAAATCACGTTCGGGCAGAAGGTGTGGCGCCCGGGCGGAAGTTTATTACCGCCCGAGCGCCAGAACAGCACTTGCGGGCAGAATCCTCCGCGCCCGGGCGGTCGAATCTTACCGCCCGAGCGCCGAGCTCGCGCCCGAGCGGTAAGATATCACCGCCCGAGCGCCAAATGAATTTTGGCAAATTCTAAGGAAGACACGTAGGAGTTGCATGCAAGATATATATATGTGTTAGTATGACTCATTCTCTCCCATTTTCAGCTAAGGTCACCGAGAGAATTGCTAAGGAAATAGCTTCAACACTTCTTCATCTTATATTGAGATTTTGCAAGATTCTAGCATCCAAATTTAAATCCGATTGCGGTTTTGAACTCCTCTCCGTATTAGCTACAAAAGGATGTAAGTATTTTGATGTTTCAACAAGTTTTGAAGATTTCATGTTGGAGAAACTTTAATATAATGGTAGATATATGTTCTTATGAATATGGTGAGATGATATTCACAATCGGATGGAAGAACGGACATCGTATGCTATTATTACGATTTTTCAGCATGTGTTATGATAGATGGGGCAGTAGTATAGTGTTCTAGATTGATATTGTGATGAATTATAAATGATTATGAGTTGAGGTTATTGATTGTTGAGAATTGGATTAATCGGTATCGAGAAATCACGTCGTTATGCCGTTAAATTGTACCGAGAATGATTATTGAATTGTGTAAGAGTTATCTTGGGGTAGAATGTTGATATGCTACTCCTATACATTACCATTTCAGATTTATCCTACGTCACTTCGACATCGAGACCTCGACATCGTTAAAGGTTTAGCAACGAAAGGTATAAGTCATGTTTTGTTTGGGGAGATGTAACTCAAATAAGATATTATTTGAGTTTCCCAACCAAAATCACATACGAGTATTATTAGATATATTGTAACATGTTTATGAATTGTGTATAGTATTATATTCAATCTTTTAACATGTTTATGCTTTGATTTCAGAATTGTATTCAAGCATGTATGATCAGTGTGATATTCAGCCATGAATATGATTATACGTTGTTTACATATTGATATTCATTGCATTTGAGATAGGAGAGTCTTTGACAGGCATTGTCAAATATCTAGACGTTTCGGTGTATCTCAGCATAGGAGTAGGCATTACTCTTATTGCCGCCGTTGATACAGCTCAGACCGAAGTCTAGGAATGAGACGTTCATTACCCCGAGTGGAGGGTAGGTAGTGACGTCTTATTCACCCCGGGATCCCTAGAGTTCTAGTCGAGTCGAGTCCAGACATGGTTTGGTTCGCATTGCATTGCATGTGCATATGAGGTCATTCATGATAGCATGTTCATGTTTATACTGGGATTTGTTCTCACCGGTTTTCCGGCTGTTGTTATGTCTGTATGTGTGCATAACAACAGGTGGGGCAGGATCTGGGTCACGCAGAGGATGAGAGACAGATATGACATAGCGTGGTGATCACGGGCATAGCAGATGGCTAGTAGTTGTACTTTGACATGTACTGTATTTTATTACTAGTTGTTCAGAGTAGTTGAAACAAGACATATTGTACCTTACGTTGGTAATTTAAATAAGGCATGTATGTTGTTTATATACATTAGATTTGTAATGCCCAGAGCAATGATTGACATGTACGAATTCATAGATATGTTGTGAAGATTGTACATAACCATAAGAAATAAGAAATGATATCTATTGAGATTAGATTGACCGATATCGAGAATGTTGGATTATTTATATTTTGGTGAGACCGGAAGGACCGAACCAGGATCGGATCGTCCGATGCGTTCGGATCGTCCGTTCGGCGTTCGGAGCGTCCGAGCCAGGTGGCTGGACACATGGATGGCATGCAGAGTTCGGATCGACCGATCGTAGTTCGGATCATCCGAGACAGTTGGCTAGAGACGTGGAAGACATGCAGGATTCGGAACGTCCGAAGTGAGTTCGGAGCGTCCGAAGTGTGTCAGATCGGAGCGTCCGAAGTGGATCGGATCTTCCGATCATTGTCTATAAATAGAGGCGCGAGATTTCATTTGATTAGTAAGTGTTAAAGAAACATTTCCTAGAAAGTGTTAGACATTCTATTGCAGATTCATCTTCACGACTGTAACAGCAATTCTACGACGAAAGGTATAATACATGTTTTGTTTTGGGGAATCACGACTCAAATGAGATCACATTTGAGTTTCCCAACCAAAACCACATACGAGTTTTATTGTTTATATCTTGATATAGGTATTATTATTATAGATTTGTTTATAGATCTTGTATGCAAATCTCGCTATGCTTTGTTTACAGATCATGTTACATTGCATTAGATGTTTATTAGAACTTGTATTCAATTCTTATTATGCTTTGTTTACAGATCATGTTACATTGCATTAGATGATTATGCTTGTTTACAGATTTTGTATTCATGCATTAAGATAGGACAGTCTGGAGATCAGGCAGACTTCTAGATGTTCGGTTCTATCCCAGCTTAGGGGAAGATCACCGCCCCTTTGTAGACGTGGATACAGATCAGGCCGAAGTCTAGGAATAAGACGTACCGTCACCCCGATTGGGAGGGTAGGTGATAGATCGTCTTATTCACACCGGGATCCCTAGAGTTTTAGTCGAGTCGCATCTAGACATGATTAGGCTCGCATTTCATGATTTTATATGAATGACATTCATATCAGCATGTTTCATGTTTTATAGTATTTATATGCATGTTCACATGTTTATACTGGGATGTGTTCTCACCGGTTTTCCGGCTGTTGTTATGTCTGTATGTGTGCATAACAACAGGTGGGGCAGGATTTGGGTCGAGACAGAGATGATCGTGTTAGCGTGGAGATCTCGGGCCTAGCAGACGGACCAGTAGTTGTCTTTTGTTATGTACTGTATTTTATTACTGGTTAGTTGAGGACATACGGAACAGGACATAGATTTTATGTTTGTATGTTGTAAATTAAATAAAGAACTTGTGCTTGTCTAGTTACATTTTGATTTAAATATAAAAGCGAAAAATTGACCCACATTTTAGAATAACAATCCATTTAATCCCAAGAAAAAGATTTAGAGCCCGGGTCCCCACAAGATTTGATGTTGTAAAAGCAAAAATTTGACCCACTTTTTATATTAATGATCCATTTAAATCCCAAAGAAAAGAGTTAGAGCCCGGGTCCCCACACCTAGGACTAAGAAGGGGAGGGATTCTATTTTTGGATTACTTTATGGGCTAAACTTTGCTCAATATTGTTGTAATCTACTATTTGTCATCCTCAAACGGATGGACAAACTGAAGTTGTCAATCGAACTTATATGGGCTAAACTTTGCTCAATATTGTTGTAATCTACTACTTGTCATCCCCAAACGGATGGACAAACTGAAGTTGTAAATAGAACTTTGGGAACACTTGTGCGTGCTATTCTTAAAGAGACTTGGATTGACATTTCTATGGACTTTATTTTGGGGTTGCCTAGGACTAAAAAGGGGAGGGATTCTATTTTTGCATTACTTTATGGGCTAAACTTTGCTCAATATTGTTGTAATCTACTATTTGTCATCCTCAAACGGATGGACAAACTGAAGTTGTCAATCGAACTTATATGGGCTAAACTTTGCTCAATATTGTTGTAATCTACTACTTGTCATCCCCAAACGGATGGACAAACTGAAGTTGTAAATAGAACTTTGGGAACACTTGTGCGTGCTATTCTTAAAAGAACTTGGATTGACATTTCTATGGACTTTATTTTGGGGTTGCCTAGGACTAAGAAGGGGAGGGATTCTATTTTTGCATTACTTTATGGGCTAAACTTTGCTCCATATTGTTGTAATCTACTACTTGTCATCCTCAAACGGATGGACAAACTGAAGTTGTAAATAGAACTTTGGGAACACTTGTGCGTGCTATTCTTAAAAAGAACTTGGATTGACATTTCTATGCACTTTATTTTGGGGTTGCCTAGGACTAAGAAGGGGAGGGATTCTATTTTTGGATTACTTTATGGGCTAAACTTTGCTCAATATTGTTGTAATCTACTACTTGTCATCCTCAAACGGATGGACAAACTGAAGTTGTAAATAGAACTTTGGGAACACTTGTGCGTGCTATTCTTAAAAAGAACTTGGATTGACATTTCTATGCACTTTATTTTGGGGTTGCCTAGGACTAAGAAGGGGAGGGATTCTATTTTTGGATTACTTTATGGGCTAAACATTGCTCAATATTGTTGTAATCTACTACTTGTCATCCTCAAACAGATGGACAAACTGAAGTTGTAAATAGAACTTTGGGAACACTTTTGCGTGCTATTCTTAAAAAGAACTTGGATTGACATTTCTATGCACTTTATTTTGGGGTTGCCTAGGACTAAGAAGGGGAGGGATTCTATTTTTGGATTACTTTATGGCTAAACTTTGCTCAATATTGTTGTAATCTACTACTTGTCATCCTCAAACGGATGGACAAACTGAAGTTGTAAATAGAACTTTGAGAACACTTTTGCGTGCTATTCTTAAAAAGAACTTGGATTGACATTTCTATGGACTTTATTCTTGGGTTGCCTAGGACTAAGAAGGGGAGGGATTCTATTTTTGGATTACTTTATGGGCTAAACTTTGCTCAATATTGTTGTAATCTACTACTTGTCATCCTCAAACGGATGGACAAACTGAAGTTGTCAATAGAACTTTAGGAACACTTTTGCGTGCTATTCTTAAAAAGAACTTGGATTGACATTTCTATGGACTTTATTTTGGGGTTGCCAAGGACTAAGAAGGGGAGGGATTCTATTTTTGGATTACTTTATGGCTAAACTTTGCTCAATATTGTTGTAATCTACTACTTGTCATCCTCAAACAGATGGACAAACTGAAGTTGTAAATAGAACTTTGGGAACACTTTTGCGTGCTATTCTTAAAAAGAACTTGGATTGACATTTCTATGGACTTTATTTTGGGGTTGCCTAGGACTAAGAAGGGGAGGGATTCTATTTTTGGATTACTTTATGGGCTAAACATTGCTCAATATTGTTGTAATCTACTACTTGTCATCCTCAAACAGATGGACAAACTGAAGTTGTAAATAGAACTTTGGGAACACTTTTGCGTGCTATTCTTAAAAGAACTTGGATTGACATTTCTATGCACTTTATTTTGGGGTTGCCTAGGACTAAGAAGGGGAGGGATTCTATTTTTGGATTACTTTATGGCTAAACTTTGCTCAATATTGTTGTAATCTACTACTTGTCATCCTCAAACGGATGGACAAACTGAAGTTGTAAATAGAACTTTGAGAACACTTTTGCGTGCTATTCTTAAAAAGAACTTGGATTGACATTTCTATGGACTTTATTCTTGGGTTGCCTAGGACTAAGAAGGGGAGGGATTCTATTTTTGGATTACTTTATGGGCTAAACTTTGCTCAATATTGTTGTAATCTACTATTTGTCATCCTCAAACGGATGGACAAACTGAAGTTGTCAATAGAACTTATATGGGCTAAACTTTGCTCAATATTGTTGTAATCTACTACTTGTCATCCCCAAACGGATGGACAAACTGAAGTTGTAAATAGAACTTTGGGAACACTTTTGCGTGCTATTCTCAAAAGAACTTGGACTGACATTTCTGTGGACTTTATTTTGGGGTTGCCTAGGACTAAGAAGGTGAGGGATTCTATTTTTGGATTACTTTATGGGCTAAACTTTGCTCAATATTGTTGTAATCTACTACTTGTCATCCTCAAACGGATGGACAAACTGAAGTTGTAAATAGAACTTTGGGAACACTTGTGCGTGCTATTCTTAAAAGAACTTGGATTAACATTTATATGCACTTTATTTTGGGGTTGCCTAGGACTAAGAAGGGGAGGGATTCTATTTTTGGATTACTTTATGGGCTAAACTTTGCTCAATATTGTTGTAATCTACTATTTGTCATCATCAAACGGATGGACAAACTGAAGTTGTCAATCGAACTTATATGGGCTAAACTTTGCTCCATATTGTTGTAATCTGCTACTTGTCATCCTCAAACGGATGGACAAACTGAAGTTGTAAATAGAACTTTGGGAACACTTTTGCGTGCTATTCTTAAAAGAACTTGGACTGACATTTCTATGCACTTTATTTTGGGGTTGCCTAGGACTGAGAAGGTGAGGGATTCTATTTTTGGATTACTTTATGGGCTAAACTTTGCTCAATATTGTTGTAATCTACTACTTGTCATCCTCAAACGGATGGACAAACTGAAGTTGTAAATAGAACTTTGGGAACACTTGTGCGTGCTATTCTTAAAAAGAACTTGGATTGACATTTCTATGGACTTTATTCTTGGGTTGCCTAGGACTAAGAAGGGGAGGGATTCTATTTTTGGATTACTTTATGGGCTAAACTTTGCTCAATATTGTTGTAATCTACTACTTGTCATCCTCAAACGGATGGACAAACTGAAGTTGTCAATAGAACTTTAGGAACACTTTTGCGTGCTATTCTTAAAAAGAACTTAGATTGACATTTCTATGGACTTTATTTTGGGGTTGCCAAGGACTAAGAAGGGGAGGGATTCTATTTTTGGATTACTTAATGGGCTAAACTTTGCACAATAAAGTTGTAATCTACAACTTGTCATCCTCAAACGGATGGACAAACTGAAGTTGTAAATAGAACTTTGGGAACACTTTTGCGTGCTATTCTTAAAAAGAACTTGGATTGACATTTCTATGCACTTTATTTTGGGGTTTCCTAGGACTAAGAAGGGGAGGGATTCTATTTTTGGATTACTTTATGGCTAAACTTTGCTCAATATTGTTGTAATCTACTACTTGTCATCCTCAAACGGATGGACAAACTGAAGTTGTAAATAGAACTTTGAGAACACTTTTGCGGCTATTCTTAAAAATAACTTGGATTGACATTTCTATGGACTTTATTGTTGGGTTGCCTAGGACTAAGAAGGGGAGGGATTCTATTTTTGGATTACTTTATGGGCTAAACTTTGCTCAATATTGTTGTAATCTACTACTTGTCATCCTCAAACGAATGGACAAACTGAAGTTGTCAATAGAACTTTAGGAACACTTTTGCGTGCTATTCTTAAAAAGAACTTGGATTGACATTTCTATGAACTTTATTTTGGGGTTGCCAAGGACTAAGAAGGGGAGGGATTCTATTTTTGGATTACTTTATGGGCTAAACTTTGCACAATAAAGTTGTAATCTACAATTTGTCATCCTCAAACGGATGGACAAACTGAAGTTGTAAATAGAACTTTGGGAACACTTTTGCGTGCTATTCTTAAAAAGAACTTGGATTGACATTTCTATGCACTTTATTTTGGGGTTGCCTAGGACTGAGAAGGTGAGGGATTCTATTTTTGGATTACTTTATGGGCTAAACTTTGCTCAATATTGTTGTAATCTACTACTTGTCATCCTCAAACGGATGGACAAACTGAAGTTGTAAATAGAACTTTGAGAACACTTTTGCGTGCTATTCTTAAAAAGAACTTGGATTGACATTTCTATGGACTTTATTCTGGGATTTCCTAGGACTAAGAAGGAGAGGGATTCTATTTTTGGATTACTTTATGGGCTAAACTTTGCTCAATATTGTTGTAATCTACTACTTGTCATCCTCAAACGGATGGACAAACTGAAGTTGTCAATCGAACTTATATTGGCTAAACTTTGCTCAATATTGTTGTAATCTACTACTTGTCATCCCCAAACGGATGGACAAACTGAAGTTGTAAATAGAACTTTGGGAACACTTGTGCGTGCTATTCTTAAAAGAACTTGGATTGACATTTCTATGGACTTTATTTTGGGGTTGCCTAGGACTAAGAAGGGGAGGGATTCTATTTTTGCATTACTTTATGGGCTAAACTTTGCTCCATATTGTTGTAATCTACTACTTGTCATCCTCAAACGGATGGACAAACTGAAGTTGTAAATAGAACTTCTGGAACACTTTTGCGTGCTATTCTTAAAAGAACTTGGACTGACATTTCTATGTACTTTATTTTGGGGTTGCCTAGGACTAAGAAGGTGAGGGATTCTATTTTTAGATTACTTTATGGGCTAAACTTTGTTCAATATTGTTGTAATCTACTACTTGTCATCCTCAAACGGATGGACAAACTGAAGTTGTAAATAGAACTTTGGGAACACTTGTGCATGCTATTCTTAAAAAGAACTTGGATTGACATTTCTATGCACTTTATTTTGGGGTTGCCTAGGACTAAGAAGGGGAGGGATTCTATTTTTGGATTACTTTATGGGCTAAACTTTGCTCAATATTGTTGTAATCTACTACTTGTCATCCTCAAACGGATGGACAAACTGAAGTTGTAAATAGAACTTTGGGAACACTTGTGCGTGCTATTCTTAAAAAGAACTTGGATTGACATTTCTATGCACTTTATTTTGGGGTTGCCTAGGACTAAGAAGGGGAGGGATTCTATTTTTGGATTACTTTATGGCTAAACTTTGCTCAATATTGTTGTAATCTACTACTTGTCATCCTCAAACGGATGGACAAACTGAAGTTGTAAATAGAACTTTGAGAACACTTTTGCGTGCTATTCTTAAAAAGAACTTGGATTGACATTTCTATGGACTTTATTCTTGGGTTGCCTAGGACTAAGAAGGGGAGGGATTCTATTTTTGGATTACTTTATGGGCTAAACTTTGCTCAATATTGTTGTAATCTACTACTTGTCATCCTCAAACGGATGGACAAACTGAAGTTGTCAATAGAACTTTAGGAACACTTTTGCGTGCTATTCTTAAAAAGAACTTGGATTGACATTTCTATGGACTTTATTTTGGGGTTGCCAAGGACTAAGAAGGGGAGGGATTCTATTTTGGATTACTTTATGGGCTAAACTTTGCACAATAAAGTTGTAATCTACAACTTGTCATCCTCAAACGGATGGACAAACTGAAGTTGTAAATAGAACTTTGGGAACACTTTTGCGTGCTATTCTTAAAAAGAACTTGGATTGACATTTCTATGCACTTTATTTTGGGGTTTCCTAGGACTAAGAAGGGGAGGGATTCTATTTTTGGATTACTTTATGGCTAAACTTTGCTCAATATTGTTGTAATCTACTACTTGTCATCCTCAAACGGATGGACAAACTGAAGTTGTAAATAGAACTTTGAGAACACTTTTGCGTGCTATTCTTAAAAAGAACTTGGATTGACATTTCTATGGACTTTATTGTTGGGTTGCCTAGGACTAAGAAGGGGAGGGATTCTATTTTTGGATTACTTTATGGGCTAAACTTTGCTCAATATTGTTGTAATCTACTACTTGTCATCCTCAAACGGATGGACAAACTGAAGTTGTCAATAGAACTTTAGGAACACTTTTGCGTGCTATTCTTAAAAGAACTTGGATTGACATTTCTATGGACTTTATTTTGGGGTTGCCAAGGACTAAGAAGGGGAGGGATTCTATTTTTGGATTACTTTATGGGCTAAACTTTGCACAATAAAGTTGTAATCTACAACTTGTCATCCTCAAACGGATGGACAAACTAAGTTGTAAATAGAACTTTGGGAACACTTTTGCGTGCTATTCTTAAAAAGAACTTGGATTGACATTTCTATGCACTTTATTTTGGGGTTGCCTAGGACTAAGAAGGGGAGGGATTCTATTTTTGGATTACTTTATGGCTAAACTTTGTTCAATATTGTTGTAATCTACTACTTGTCATCCTCAAACGGATGGACAAACTGAAGTTGTAAATAGAACTTTGAGAACACTTTTGCGTGCTATTCTTAAAAAGAACTTGGATTGACATTTCTATGGACTTTATTCTTGGGTTGCCTAGGACTAAGAAGGGGAGGGATTCTATTTTGGATTACTTTATGCGCTAAACTTTGCTCAATATTGTTGTAATCTACTATTTGTCATCCTCAAACGGATGGACAAACTGAGGTTGTCAATAGAACTTATATGGCGAAACTTTGCTCAATATTGTTGTAATCTACTACTTGTCATCCCAAACGGATGGACAAACTGAAGTTGTAAATAGAACTTTGGGAACACTTTTGCGTGCTATTCTTAAAAGAACTTGGACTGACATTTCTGTGGACTTTATTTTGGGGTTGCCTAGGATTAAGAAGGTGAGGGATTCTATTTTTGGATTACTTTATGGGCTAAACTTTGCTCAATATTGTTGTAATCTACTACTTGTCATCCTCAAACGGATGGACAAACTGAAGTTGTAAATAGAACTTTGGGAACAATTGTGCGTGCTATTCTTAAAAGAACTTGGATTAACATTTCTATGCACTTTATTTTGGGGTTGCCTAGGACTAAGAAGGGGAGGGATTCTATTTTTGGATTACTTTATGGGCTAAACTTTGCTCAATATTGTTGTAATCTACTACTTGTCATCCTCAAACGGATGGAAAAACTGAAGTTGTCAAAGAACTTATATGTCCTAACCTTTGCTCAATATTGTTGTAATCTACTACTTGTCATTCTCAAACGGATGGACAAACTGAAGTTGTAAATAGAACTTTGGGAACACTTTTGCGTGCTATTCTTAAAAAGAACTTGGATTGACATTTCTATGCACTTTATTTTGGGGTTGCCTAGGACTGAGAAGGTGAGGGATTCTATTTTTGGATTACTTTATGGGCTAAACTTTGCTCAATATTGTTGTAATCTACTACTTGTCATCCTCAAACGGATGGACAAACTGAAGTTGTAAATAGAACTTTGAGAACACTTTTGCGTGCTATTCTTAAAAAGAACTTGGATTGACATTTCTATGGACTTTATTCTGGGGTTGCCTAGGACTAAGAAGGGGAGGGATTCTATTTTTGGATTACTTTATGGGCTAAACTTTGCTCAATATTGTTGTAATCTACTATTTGTCATCCTCAAACGGATGGACAAACTGAAGTTGTAAATAGAACTTTGGGAACACTTGTGCGTGCTATTCTTAAAAGAACTTGGATTGACATTTCTATGGACTTTATTTTGGGGTTGCCTAGGACTAAGAAGGGGAGGGATTCTATTTTTGCATTACTTTATGGGCTAAACTTTGCTCCATATTGTTGTAATCTACTACTTGTCATCCTCAAACGGATGGACAAACTGAAGTTGTAAATAGAACTTTGGGAACACTTTTGCGTGCTATTCTTAAAAGAACTTGGACTGACATTTCTATGTACTTTATTTTGGGGTTGCCTAGGACTAAGAAGGGGAGGGATTCTATTTTTGCATTACTTTATGGGCAAAACTTTGCTCCATATTGTTGTAATCTACTACTTGTCATCCTCAAACGGATGGACAAACTGAAGTTGTAAATAGAACTTTGGGAACACTTGTGCGTGCTATTCTTAAAAAGAACTTGGATTGACATTTCTATGCACTTTATTTTGGGGTTGCCTAGGACTAAGAAGGGGAGGGATTCTATTTTTGGATTACTTTATGGGCTAAACTTTGCTCAATATTGTTGTAATCTACTACTTGTCATCCTCAAACGGATGGACAAACTGAAGTTGTAAATAGAACTTTGGGAACACTTGTGCGTGCTATTCTTAAAAAGAACTTGGATTGACATTTCTATGCACTTTATTTTGGGGTTGCCTAGGACTAAGAAGGGGAGGGATTCTATTTTTGGATTACTTTATGGGCTAAACATTGCTCAATATTGTTGTAATCTACTATTTGTCATCCTCAAACGGATGGACAAACTGAAGTTGTCAACAGAACTTATATGGGCTAAACTTTGCTCAATATTGTTGTAATCTACTACTTGTCATCCCCAAACGGATGGACAAACTGAAGTTGTAAATAGAACTTTGAGAACACTTTTGCGTGCTATTCTTAAAAGAACTTGGACTGACATTTCTGTGGACTTTATTTTGGGGTTGCCTAGTACTAAGAAGGTGAGGGATTCTATTTTTGGATTACTTTATGGGCTAAACTTTGCTCAATATTGTTGTAATCTACTACTTGTCATCCTCAAACGGATGGAAAAACTGAAGTTGTCAAAGAACTTATATGGCCTAACCTTTGCTCAATATTGTTGTAATCTACTACTTATCATTTTCAAACGGATGGACAAACTGAAGTTGTAAATAGAACTTTGAGAACACTTTTGTGTGCTATTCTTAAAAAGAACTTGGATTGACATTTCTATGCACTTTATTTTGGGGTTGCCTAGGACTGAGAAGGTGAGGGATTCTATTTTTGGATTACTTTATGGGCTAAACTTTGCTCAATATTGTTGTAATCTACTACTTGTCATCCTCAAACGGATGGACAAACTGAAGTTGTAAATAGAACTTTGAGAACACTTTTGCGTGCTATTCTTAAAAAGAACTTGGATTGACATTTCTATGCACTTTATTCTGGGGTTGCGTAGGACTAAGAAGGGGAGGGATTCTATTTTTAGTTTACTTTATGGGCTAAACTTTGCTCAATATTGTTGTAATCTACTATTTGTCATCCTCAAACGGATGGACAAACTGAAGTTGTCAATCGAACTTATATGGGCTAAACTTTGCTCAATATTGTTGTAATCTACTACTTGTCATCCCCAAACGGATGGACAAACTGAAGTTGTAAATAGAACTTTGGGAACACTTGTGCGTGCTATTCTTAAAAGAACTTGGATTGACATTTCTATGGACTTTATTTTGGGGTTGCCTAGGACTAAGAAGGGGAGGGATTCTATTTTTGCATTACTTTATGGGCTAAACTTTGCTCCATATTGTTGTAATCTACTACTTGTCATCCTCAAACGGATGGACAAACTGAAGTTGTAAATAGAACTTTGGGAACACTTTTGCGTGCTATTCTTAAAAGAACTTGGACTGACATTTCTATGTACTTTATTTTGGGGTTGCCTAGGACTAAGAAGGTGAGGGATTCTATTTTTAGATTACTTTATGGGCTAAACTTTGTTCAATATTGTTGTAATCTACTACTTGTCATCCTCAAACGGATGGACAAACTGAAGTTGTAAATAGAACTTTGGGAACACTTGTGCGTGCTATTCTTAAAAAGAACTTGGATTGACATTTCTATGCACTTTATTTTGGGGTTGCCTAGGACTAAGAAGGGGAGGGATTCTATTTTTGGATTACTTTATGGGCTAAACTTTGCTCAATATTGTTGTAATCTACTACTTGTCATCCTCAAACGGATGGACAAACTGAAGTTGTAAATAGAACTTTGGGAACACTTGTGCGTGCTATTCTTAAAAAGAACTTGGATTGACATTTCTATGCACTTTATTTTGGGGTTGCCTATGACTAAGAAGGGGAGGGATTCTATTTTTGGATTACTTTATGGGCTAAACATTGCTCAATATTGTTGTAATCTACTACTTGTCATCCTCAAACAGATGGACAAACTGAAGTTGTAAATAGAACTTTGGGAACACTTTTGCGTGCTATTCTTAAAAAGAACTTGGATTGACATTTCTATGCACTTTATTTTGGGGTTGCCTAGGACTAAGAAGGGGAGGGATTCTATTTTTGGATTACTTTATGGCTAAACTTTGATCAATATTGTTGTAATCTACTACTTGTCATCCTCAAACGGATGGACAAACTGAAGTTGTAAATAGAACTTTGGGAACACTTTTGCGTGCTATTCTTAAAAGAACTTGGACTGACATTTCTATGTACTTTATTTTGGGGTTGCCTAGGACTAAGAAGGTGAGGGATTCTATTTTTAGATTACTTTATGGGCTAAACTTTGTTCAATATTGTTGTAATCTACTACTTGTCATCCTCAAACGGATGGACAAACTGAAGTTGTAAATAGAACTTTGGGAACACTTGTGCGTGCTATTCTTAAAAAGAACTTGGATTGACATTTCTATGCACTTTATTTTGGGGTTGCCTAGGACTAAGAAGGGGAGGGATTCTATTTTTGGATTACTTTATGGGCTAAACTTTGCTCAATATTGTTGTAATCTACTACTTGTCATCCTCAAACGGATGGACAAACTGAAGTTGTAAATAGAACTTTGGGAACACTTGTGCGTGCTATTCTTAAAAAGAACTTGGATTGACATTTCTATGGACTTTATTCTTGGGTTGCCTAGGACTAAGAAGGGGAGGGATTCTATTTTTGGATTACTTTATGGGCTAAACTTTGCTCAATATTGTTGTAATCTACTACTTGTCATCCTCAAACGGATGGACAAACTGAAGTTGTCAATAGAACTTTAGGAACACTTTTGCGTGCTATTCTTAAAAAGAACTTGGATTGACATTTCTATGGACTTTATTTTGGGGTTGCCAAGGACTAAGAAGGGGAGGGATTCTATTTTTGGATTACTTTATGGCTAAACTTTGCTCAATATTGTTGTAATCTACTACTTGTCATCCTCAAACAGATGGACAAACTGAAGTTGTAAATAGAACTTTGGGAACACTTTTGCGTACTATTCTTAAAAAGAACTTGGATTGACATTTCTATGGACTTTATTTTGGTGTTGCCTAGGACTAAGAAGGGGAGGGATTCTATTTTTGGATTACTTTATGGGCTAAACTTTGCACAATAAAGTTGTAATCTACAACTTGTCATCCTCAAACGGATGGACAAACTGAAGTTGTAAATAGAACTTTGGGAACACTTTTGCGTGCTATTCTTAAAAAGAACTTGGATTGACATTTTCTATGCACTTTATTTTGGGGTTGTCTAGGACTAAGAAGGGGAGGGATTCTATTTTGGATTACTTTATGGCTAAACTTTGCTCAATATTGTTGTAATCTACTACTTGTCATCCTCAAACGGATGGACAAACTGAAGTTGTAAATAGAACTTTGAGAACACTTTTGCGTGCTATTCTTAAAAAGAACTTGGATTGACATTTCTATGGACTTTATTCTTGGGTTGCCTAGGACTAAGAAGGGGAGGGATTCTATTTTTGGATTACTTTATGGGCTAAACTTTGCTCAATATTGTTGTAATCTACTATTTGTCATCCTCAAACGGATGGAAAAACTGAAGTTGTCAATAGAACTTATATGGGCTAAACTTTGCTCAATATTGTTGTAATCTACTACTTGTCAACCCCAAACGGATGGACAAACTAAGTTGTAAATAAAACTTTGAGAACACTTTTGCGTGCTATTCTTAAAAGAACTTGGACTGACATTTCTGTGGACTTTATTTTGGGGTTGCCTAGTACTAAGAAGGTGAGGGATTCTATTTTTGGATTACTTTATGGGCCAAACTTTGCTCAATATTGTTGTAATCTACTACTTGTCATCCTCAAACGGATGGAAAAACTGAAGTTGTCAAAGAACTTATATGGCCTAACCTTTGCTCAATATTGTTGTAATCTACTACTTATCATTCTCAAACGGATGGACAAACTGAAGTTGTAAATAGAACTTTGGGAACACTTTTGCGTGCTATTCTTAAAAAGAACTTGGATTGACATTTCTATGCACTTTATTTTGGGGTTGCCTAGGACTGAGAAGGTGAGGGATTCTATTTTTGGATTACTTTATGGGCTAAACTTTGCTCAATATTGTTGTAATCTACTACTTGTCATCCTCAAACGGATGGACAAACTGAAGTTTTAAATAGAACTTTGAGAACACTTTTGCGTGCTATTCTTAAAAAGAACTTTTGATTGACATTTCTATGGACTTTATTCTAGGGTTGCCTAGGACTAAGAAGGGGAGGGATTCTATTTTTGGATTACTTTATGGGCTAAACTTTGCTCAATATTGTTGTAATCTACTATTTGTCATCCTCAAACGGATGGACAAACTGAAGTTGTCAATAGAACTTATATGGGCTAAACTTTGCTCAATATTGTTGTAATCTACTACTTGTCATCCCCAAACGGATGGACAAACTGAAGTTGTAAATAGAACTTTGGGAACACTTGTGCGTGCTATTCTTAAAAGAACTTGGATTGACATTTCTATGGACTTTATTTTGGGGTTGCCTAGGACTAAGAAGGGGAGGGATTCTATTTTTGCATTACTTTATGGGCTAAACTTTGCTCCATATTGTTGTAATCTACTACTTGTCATCCTCAAACGGATGGACAAACTGAAGTTGTAAATAGAACTTTGGGAACACTTGTGCGTGCTATTCTTAAAAAGAACTTGGATTGACATTTCTATGCACTTTATTTTGGGGTTGCCTAGGACTAAGAAGGGGAGGGATTCTATTTTTGAATTACTTTATGGGCTAAACTTTGCTCAATATTGTTGTAATCTACTACTTGTCATCCTCAAACGGATGGAAAAACTGAAGTTGTCAAAGAACTTATATGGCCTAACCTTTGCTCAATATTGTTGTAATCTGCTACTTGTCATTCTCAAACGGATGGACAAACTGAAGTTGTAAATAGAACTTTGGGAACACTTTTGCGTGCTATTCTTAAAAAGAACATGGATTGACATTTCTATGCACTTTATTTTGGGGTTGCCTAGGACTGAGAAGGTGAGGGATTCTATTTTTGGATTACTTTATGGGCTAAACTTTGCTCAATATTGTTGTAATCTACTACTTGTCATCCTCAAACGGATGGACAAACTGAAATTGTAAATAGAACTTTGAGAACACTTTTGCGTGCTATTCTTAAAAAGAACTTGGATTGACATTTCTATGCACTTTATTCTGGGGTTGCCTAGGACTAAGAAGGGGAGGGATTCTATTTTTGGTTTACTTTATGGGCTAAACTTTGCTCAATATTGTTGTAATCTACTACTTGTCATCCCCAAACGGATGGACAAACTGAAGTTGTAAATAGAACTTTGGGAACACTTGTGCGTGCTATTCTTAAAAGAACTTGGATTGACATTTCTATGGACTTTATTTTGGGGTTGCCTAGGACTAAGAAGGGGAGGGATTCTATTTTTGCATTACTTTATGGGCTAAACTTTGCTCCATATTGTTGTAATCTACTACTTGTCATCCTCAAACGGATGGACAAACTGAAGTTGTAAATAGAACTTTGGGAACACTTTTGCGTGCTATTCTTAAAAGAACTTGGACTGACATTTCTATGCACTTTATTTTGGGGTTGCCTAGGACTAAGAAGGTGAGGGATTCTATTTTTGGATTACTTTATGGGCTAAACTTTGCTCAATATTGTTGTAATCTACTACTTGTCATCCTCAAACGGATGGACAAACTGAAGTTGTAAATAGAACTTTGGGAACACTTGTGCGTGCTATTCTTAAAAAGAACTTGGATTGACATTTCTATGCACTTTATTTTGGGGTTGCCTAGGACTAAGAAGGGGAGGGATTCTATTTTTGGATTACTTTATGGGCTAAACATTGCTCAATATTGTTGTAATCTACTACTTGTCATCCTCAAACGGATGGACAAACTGAAGTTGTCAATAGAACTTATATGGGCTAAACTTTGCTCAATATTGTTGTAATCTACTACTTGTCATCCCAAACGGATGGACAAACTGAAGTTGTAAATAGAACTTTGGGAACACTTTTGCGTGCTATTCTTAAAATAACTTGGACTGACATTTCTGTGGACTTTATTTTGGGGTTGCCTAGGACTAAGAAGGTGAGGGATTCTATTTTTGGATTACTTTATGGGCTAAACTTTGCTCAATATTGTTGTAATCTACTACTTGTCATCCTCAAACGGATGGACAAACTGAAGTTGTAAATAGAACTTTGGGACACTTTTGCGTGCTATTCTTAAAAAGAACTTGGATTGACATTTCTATGGACTTTATTTGGGGTTGCCTAGGACTAAGAAGGGGAGGGATTCTATTTTTGGATTACTTTATGGCTAAACTTGCTCAATATTGTTGTAATCTACTACTTTGTCATCCTCAAACGGATGGACAAACTGAAGGTGTAAATAGAACTTTGAGAACACTTTTGCGTGCTATTCTTAAAAAGAACTTGGATTGACATTTCTATGCACTTTATTTTGGGTTGCCTAGGACTAAGAATGGGAGGGATTCTATTTTTGGATTACTTTATGGGCTAAACTTTGCTCAATATTGTTGTAATCTACTACTTGTCATCCTCAAACGGATGGACAAACTGAAGTTGTAAATAGAACTTTGAGAACACTTTTGCGTGCTATTCTTAAAAAGAACTTGGATTGACATTTCTATGCACTTTATTCTGGGGTTGCCTAGGACTAAGAAGGGGAGGGATTCTATTTTTGGTTTACTTTATGGGCTAAACTTTGCTCAATATTGTCGTAATCTACTATTTGTCATCCTCAAACGGATGGACAAACTGAAGTTGTCAATAGGACTTATATGGGCTAAACTTTGCTCAATATTGTTGTAATCTACTACTTGTCATCCCCAAACGGATGGACAAACTGAAGTTGTAAATAGAACTTTGGGAACACTTGTGCGTGCTATTCTTAAAAGAACTTGGATTGACATTTCTATGGACTTTATTTTGGGGTTGCTTAGGACTAAGAAGGGGAGGGATTCTATTTTTGCATTACTTTATGGGCTAAACTTTGCTCCATATTGTTGTAATCTACTACTTGTCATCCTCAAACGGATGGACAAACTGAAGTTGTAAATAGAACTTTGGGAACACTTTTGCGTGCTATTCTTAAAAGAACTTGTACTGACATTTCTATGCACTTTATTTTGGGGTTGCCTAGGACTAAGAAGGTGAGGGATTCTATTTTTGGATTACTTTATGGGCTAAACTTTGCTCAATATTGTTGTAATCTACTACTTGTCATCCTCAAACGGATGGACAAACTGAAGTTGTAAATAGAACTTTGGGAACACTTGTGCGTGCTATTCTTAAAAAGAACTTGGATTGACATTTCTATGCACTTTATTTTGGGGTTGCCTAGGACTAAGAAGGGGAGGGATTCTATTTTTGAATTACTTTATGGGCTAAACTTTGCTCAATATTGTTGTAATCTACTACTTGTCATCCTCAAACGGATGGAAAAACTGAAGTTGTCAAAGAACTTATATGGCCTAACCTTTGCTCAATATTGTTGTAATCTGCTACTTGTCATTCTCAAACGGATGGACAAACTGAAGTTGTAAATAGAACTTTGGGAACACTTTTGCGTGCTATTCTTAAAAAGAACATGGATTGACATTTCTATGCACTTTATTTTGGGGTTGCCTAGGACTGAGAAGGTGAGGGATTCTATTTTTGGATTACTTTATGGGCTAAACTTTGCTCAATATTGTTGTAATCTACTACTTGTCATCCTCAAACGGATGGACAAACTGAAATTGTAAATAGAACTTTGAGAACACTTTTGCGTGCTATTCTTAAAAAGAACTTGGATTGACATTTCTATGCACTTTATTCTGGGGTTGCCTAGGACTAAGAAGGGGAGGGATTCTATTTTTGGTTTACTTTATGGGCTAAACTTTGCTCAATATTGTTATAATCTACTATTTGTCATCCTCAAACGGATGGACAAACTGAAGTTGTCAATAGAACTTATATGGGCTAAACTTTGCTCAATATTGTTGTAATCTACTACTTGTCATCCCCAAACGGATGGACAAACTGAAGTTGTAAATAGAACTTTGGGAACACTTGTGCGTGCTATTCTTAAAAGAACTTGGATTGACATTTCTATGGACTTTATTTTGGGGTTGCCTAGGACTAAGAAGGGGAGGGATTCTATTTTTGCATTACTTTATGGGCTAAACTTTGCTCCATATTGTTGTAATCTACTACTTGTCATCCTCAAACGGATGGACAAACTGAAGTTGTAAATAGAACTTTGGGAACACTTTTGCGTGCTATTCTTAAAAGAACTTGGACTGACATTTCTATGCACTTTATTTTGGGGTTGCCTAGGACTAAGAAGGTGAGGGATTCTATTTTTGGATTACTTTATGGGCTAAACTTTGCTCAATATTGTTGTAATCTACTACTTGTCATCCTCAAACGGATGGACAAACTGAAGTTGTAAATAGAACTTTGGGAACACTTGTGCGTGCTATTCTTAAAAAGAACTTGGATTGACATTTCTATGCACTTTATTTTGGGGTTGCCTATGACTAAGAAGTGGAGGGATTCTATTTTTGGATTACTTTATGGGCTAAACATTGCTCAATATTGTTGTAATCTACTGCTTGTCATCCTCAAACGGATGGACAAACTGAAGTTGTCAATAGAACTTATATGGGCTAAACTTTGCTCAATATTGTTGTAATCTACTACTTGTCATCCCCAAACGGATGGACAAACTGAAGTTGTAAATAGAACTTTGGGAACACTTGTGCGTGCTATTCTTAAAAGAACTTGGATTGACATTTCTATGGACTTTATTTTGGGGTTGCTTAGGACTAAGAAGGGGAGGGATTCTATTTTTGCATTACTTTATGGGCTAAACTTTGCTCCATATTGTTGTAATCTACTACTTGTCATCCCCAAACGGATGGACAAACTGAAGTTGTAAATAGAACTTTGGGAACACTTTTGCGTGCTATTCTTAAAAAGAACTTGGATTGACATTTCTATGGACTTTATTTTGGGGTTGCCTAGGACTAAGAAGGGGAGGGATTCTATTTTTGGATTACTTTATGGGCTAAACTTTGCTCAATATTGTTGTAATCTACTATTTGTCATCCTCAAACGGATGGACAAACTGAAGTTGTCAATAGAACTTATATGGGCTAAACTTTGCTCAATATTGTTGTAATCTACTACTTGTTATCCCCACACGGATGGACAAACTGAAGTTGTAAATAGAACTTTGGGAACACTTGTGCGTGCTATTCTTAAAAGAACTTGGATTGACATTTCTATGGACTTTATTTTGGGGTTGCCTAGGACTAAGAAGGGGAGGGATTCTATTTTTGCATTACTTTATGGGCTAAACTTTGCTCAATATTGTTGTAATCTACTACTTGTCATCCCCAAACGGATTGACAAACTGAAGTTGTAAATAGAACTTTGGGAACACTTTTGCGTGCTATTCTTAAAATAACTTGGACTGACATTTCTGTGGACTTTATTTTGGGGTTGCCTAGGACTAAGAAGGTGAGGGATTCTATTTTTGGATTACTTTATGGGCTAAACTTTGCTCAATATTGTTGTAATCTACTACTTGTCATCCTCAAACGGATGGACAAACTGAAGTTGTAAATAGAACTTTGGGAACACTTGTGCGTGCTATTCTTATAAGAACTTGGATTAACATTTCTATGCACTTTATTTTGGGGTTGCCTAGGACTAAGAAGGGGAGGGATTCTATTTTTGAATTACTTTATGGGCTAAACTTTGCTCAATATTGTTGTAATCTACTACTTGTCATCCTCAAACGGATGGAAAAACTGAAGTTGTCAAAGAACTTATATGGCCTAACCTTTGCTCAATATTGTTGTAATCTGCTACTTGTCATTCTCAAACGGATGGACAAACTGAAGTTGTAAATAGAACTTTGGGAACACTTTTGCGTGCTATTCTTAAAAAGAACTTGGATTGACATTTCTATGCACTTTATTTTGGGGTTGCCTAGGACTGAGAAGGTGAGGGATTCTATTTTTGGATTACTTTATGGGCTAAACTTTGCTCAATATTGTTGTAATCTACTACTTGTCATCCTCAAACGGATGGACAAACTGAAGTTGTAAATAGAACTTTGAGAACACTTTTGCGTGCTATTCTTAAAGAGAACTTGGATTGACATTTCTATGCACTTTATTCTGGGGTTGCCTAGGACTAAGAAGGGGAGGGATTCTATTTTTGGTTTACTTTATGGGCTAAACTTTGCTCAATATTGTTGTAATCTACTATTTGTCATCCTCAAACGGATGGACAAACTGAAGTTGTCAATAGAACTTATATGGGCTAAACTTTGCTCAATATTGTTGTAATCTACTACTTGTCATCCCCAAACGGATGGACAAACTGAAGTTGTAAATAGAACTTTGGGAACACTTGTGCGTGCTATTCTTAAAAGAACTTGGATTGACATTTCTATGGACTTTATTTTGGGGTTGCTTAGGACTAAGAAGGGGAGGGATTCTATTTTTGCATTACTTTATGGGCTAAACTTTGCTCCATATTGTTGTAATCTACTACTTGTCATCCTCAAACGGATGGACAAACTGAAGTTGTAAATAGAACTTTGGGAACACTTTTGCGTGCTATTCTTAAAAGAACTTGGACTGACATTTCTATGCACTTTATTTTGGGGTTGCCTAGGACTAAGAAGGTGAGGGATTCTATTTTTGGATTACTTTATGGGCTAAACTTTGCTCAATATTGTTGTAATCTACTACTTGTCATCCTCAAACGGATGGACAAACTGAAGTTGTAAATAGAACTTTGGGAACACTTGTGCGTGCTATTCTTAAAAAGAACTTGGATTGACATTTTTATGCACTTTATTTTGGGGTTGCCTAGGACTAAGAAGGGGAGGGATTCTATTTTTGAATTACTTTATGGGCTAAACTTTGCTCAATATTGTTGTAATCTACTACTTGTCATCCTCAAACGGATGAAAAAACTGAAGTTGTCAAAGAACTTATATGGCCTAACCTTTGCTCAATATTGTTGTAATCTGCTACTTGTCATTCTCAAACGGATGGACAAACTGAAGTTGTAAATAGAACTTTGGGAACACTTTTGCGTGCTATTCTTAAAAAGAACATGGATTGACATTTCTATGCACTTTATTTTGGGGTTGCCTAGGACTGAGAAGGTGAGGGATTCTATTTTTGGATTACTTTATGGGCTAAACTTTGCTCAATATTGTTGTAATCTACTACTTGTCATCCTCAAACGGATGGACAAACTGAAATTGTAAATAGAACTTTGAGAACACTTTTGCGTGCTATTCTTAAAAAGAACTTGGATTGACATTTCTATGCACTTTATTCTGGGGTTGCCTAGGACTAAGAAGGGGAGGGATTCTATTTTTGGTTTACTTTATGGGCTAAACTTTGCTCAATATTGTTGTAATCTACTATTTGTCATCCTCAAACGGATGGACAAACTGAAGTTGTCAATAGAACTTATATGGGCTAAACTTTGCTCAATATTGTTGTAATCTACTACTTGTCATCCCCAAACGGATGGACAAACTGAAGTTGTAAATAGAACTTTGGGAACACTTGTGCGTGCTATTCTTAAAAGAACTTGGATTGACATTTCTATGGACTTTATTTTGGGGTTGCCTAGGACTAAGAAGGGGAGGGATTCTATTTTTGCATTACTTTATGGGCTAAACTTTGCTCCATATTGTTGTAATCTACTACTTGTCATCCTCAAACGGATGGACAAACTGAAGTTGTAAATAGAACTTTGGGAACACTTTTGCGTGCTATTCTTAAAAGAACTTGGACTGACATTTCTATGCACTTTATTTTGGGGTTGCCTAGGACTAAGAAGGTGAGGGATTCTATTTTTGGATTACTTTATGGGCTAAACTTTGCTCAATATTGTTGTAATCTACTACTTGTCATCCTCAAACGGATGGACAAACTGAAAGTTGTAAATAGAACTTTGGGAACACTTGTGCGTGCTATTCTTAAAAAGAACTTGGATTGACATTTCTATGCACTTTATTTTGGAGTTGCCTAGGACTAAGAAGTGGAGGGATTCTATTTTTGGATTACTTTATGGGCTAAACATTGCTCAATATTGTTGTAATCTACTGCTTGTCATCCTCAAACGGATGGACAAACTGAAGTTGTCAATAGAACTTATATGGGCTAAACTTTGCTCAATATTGTTGTAATCTACTACTTGTCATCCCCAAACGGATGGACAAACTGAAGTTGTAAATAGAACTTTGGGAACACTTTTGCGTGCTATTCTTAAAAAGAACTTGGATTGACATTTCTATGGACTTTATTTTCGGGTTGCCTAGGACTAAGAAGGGGAGGGATTCTATTTTTGGATTACTTTATGGGCTAAACTTTGCTCAATATTGTTGTAATCTACTATTTGTCATCCTCAAACGGATGGACAAACTGAAGTTGTCAATAGAACTTATATGGGCTAAACTTTGCTCAATATTGTTGTAATCTACTACTTGTCATCCCCACACGGATGGACAAACTGAAGTTGTAAATAGAACTTTGGGAACACTTGTGCGTGCTATTCTTAAAAGAACTTGGATTGACATTTCTATGGACTTTATTTTGGGGTTGCCTAGGACTAAGAAGGGGAGGGATTCTATTTTTGCATTACTTTATGGGCTAAACTTTGCTCAATATTGTTGTAATCTACTACTTGTCATCCCCAAACGGATGGACAAACTGAAGTTGTAAATAGAACTTTGGGAACACTTGTGCGTGCTATTCTTAAAAGAACTTGGATTGACATTTCTATGGACTTTATTTTGGGGTTGCCTAGGACTAAGAAGGGGAGGGATTCTATTTTTGCATTACTTTATGGGCTAAACTTTGCTCCATATTGTTGTAATCTACTACTTGTCATCCTCAAACGGATGGACAAACTGAAGTTGTAAATAGAACTTTGGGAACACTTTTGCGTGCTATTCTTAAAAGAACTTGGACTGACATTTCTATGCACTTTATTTTGGGGTTGCCTAGGACTAAGAAGGTGAGGGATTCTATTTTTGGATTACTTTATGGGCTAAACTTTGCTTAATATTGTTGTAATCTACTACTTGTCATCCTCAAACGGATGGACAAACTGAAGTTGTAAATAGAACTTTGGGAACACTTGTGCGTGCTATTCTTAAAAAGAACTTGGATTGACATTTCTATGCACTTTATTTTGGGGTTGCCTAGGACTAAGAAGGGGAGGGATTCTATTTTTGGATTACTTTATGGGCTAAACATTGCTCAATATTGTTGTAATCTACTACTTGTCATCCTCAAACGGATGGACAAACTGAAGTTGTCAATAGAACTTATATGGGCTAAACTTTGCTCAATATTGTTGTAATCTACTACTTGTCATCCCCAAACGGATGGACAAACTGAAGTTGTAAATAGAACTTTGGGAACACTTTTGCGTGCTATTCTTAAAATAACTTGGACTGACATTTCTGTGGACTTTATTTTGGGGTTGCCTAGGACTAAGAAGGTGAGGGATTCTATTTTTGGATTACTTTATGGGCTAAACTTTGCTCAATATTGTTGTAATCTACTACTTGTCATCCTCAAACGGATGGACAAACTGAAGTTGTAAATAGAACTTTGGGAACACTTGTGCGTGCTATTCTTATAAGAACTTGGATTAACATTTCTATGCACTTTATTTTGGGGTTGCCTAGGACTAAGAAGGGGAGGGATTCTATTTTTGAATTACTTTATGGGCTAAACTTTGCTCAATATTGTTGTAATCTACTACTTGTCATCCTCAAACGGATGGAAAAACTGAAGTTGTCAAAGAACTTATATGGCCTAACCTTTGCTCAATATTGTTGTAATCTGCTACTTGTCATTCTCAAACGGATGGACAAACTGAAGTTGTAAATAGAACTTTGGGAACACTTTTGCGTGCTATTCTTAAAAAGAACTTGGATTGACATTTCTATGCACTTTATTTTGGGGTTGCCTAGGACTGAGAAGGTGAGGGATTCTATTTTTGGATTACTTTATGGGCTAAACTTTGCTCAATATTGTTGTAATCTACTACTTGTCATCCTCAAACGGATGGACAAACTGAAGTTGTAAATAGAACTTTGAGAACACTTTTGCGTGCTATTCTTATAAAGAACTTGGATTGACATTTCTATGCACTTTATTCTGGGGTTGCCTAGGACTAAGAAGGGGAGGGATTCTATTTTTGTTTCACTTTATGGGCTAAACTTTGCTCAATATTGTTGTAATCTACTATTTGTCATCCTCAAACGGATGGACAAACTGAAGTTGTCAATAGAACTTATATGGGCTAAACTTTGCTCAATATTGTTGTAATCTACTACTTGTCATCCCCAAACGGATGGACAAACTGAAGTTGTAAATAGAACTTTGGGAACACTTGTGCGTGCTATTCTTAAAAGAACTTGGATTGACATTTCTATGGACTTTATTTTGGGGTTGCTTAGGACTAAGAAGGGGAGGGATTCTATTTTTGCATTACTTTATGGGCTAAACTTTGCTCCATATTGTTGTAATCTATTACTTGTCATCCTCAAACGGATGGACAAACTGAAGTTGTAAATAGAACTTTGGGAACACTTTTGCGTGCTATTCTTAAAAGAACTTGGACTGACATTTCTATGCACTTTATTTTGGGGTTGCCTAGGACTAAGAAGGTGAGGGATTCTATTTTTGGATTACTTTATGGGCTAAACTTTGCTCAATATTGTTGTAATCTACTACTTGTCATCCTCAAACGGATGGACAAACTGAAGTTGTAAATAGAACTTTGGGAACACTTGTGCGTGCTATTCTTAAAAAGAACTTGGATTGACATTTCTATGCACTTTATTTTGGGGTTGCCTAGGACTAAGAAGGGGAGGGATTCTATTTTTGAATTACTTTATGGGCTAAACTTTGCTCAATATTGTTGTAATCTACTACTTGTCATCCTCAAACGGATGGAAAAACTGAAGTTGTCAAAGAACTTATATGGCCTAACCTTTGCTCAATATTGTTGTAATCTGCTACTTGTCATTCTCAAACGGATGGACAAACTGAAGTTGTAAATAGAACTTTGGGAACACTTTTGCGTGCTATTCTTAAAAAGAACATGGATTGACATTTCTATGCACTTTATTTTGGGGTTGCCTAGGACTAAGAAGGGGAGGGATTCTATTTTTGGATTACTTTATGGGCTAAACTTTGCTCAATATTGTTGTAATCTACTACTTGTCATCCTCAAACGGATGGACAAACTGAAGTTGTCAATAGAACTTTGGGAACACTTTTGCGTGCTATTCTTAAAAAGAACTTGGATTGACATTTCTATGGACTTTATTTTGGGGTTGCCTAGGACTGAGAAGGTGAGGGATTCTATTTTTGGATTACTTTATGGGCTAAACTTTGCTCAATATTGTTGTAATCTACTACTTGTCATCCTCAAACGGATGGACAAACTGAAATTGTAAATAGAACTTTGAGAACACTTTTGCGTGTATTCTTAAAAAGAACTTGGATTGACATTTCTATGCACTTTATTCTGGGGTTGCCTAGGACTAAGAAAGGGAGGGATTCTATTTTTGGTTTACTTTATGGGCTAAACTTTGCTCAATATTGTTGTAATCTACTATTTGTCATCCTCAAACGGATGGACAAACTGAAGTTGTCAATAGAACTTATATGGGCTAAAGTTTGCTCAATATTGTTGTAATCTACTACTTGTCATCCCCAAACGGATGGACAAACTGAAGTTGTAAATAGAACTTTGGGAACACTTGTGCGTGCTATTCTTAAAAGAACTTGGATTGACATTTCTATGCACTTTATTTTGGGGTTGCCTAGGACTGAGAAGGTGAGGGATTCTATTTTTGGATTACTTTATGGGCTAAACTTTGCTCAATATTGTTGTAATCTACTACTTGTCATCCTCAAACGGATGGACAAACTGAAGTTGTAAATAGAACTTTGAGAACACTTTTGCGTGCTATTCTTAAAGAGAACTTGGATTGACATTTCTATGCACTTTATTCTGGGGTTGCCTAGGACTAAGAAGGGGAGGGATTCTATTTTTGGTTTACTTTATGGGCTAAACTTTGCTCAATATTGTTGTAATCTACTATTTGTCATCCTCAAACGGATGGACAAACTGAAGTTGTCAATAGAACTTATATGGGCTAAACTTTGCTCAATATTGTTGTAATCTACTACTTGTCATCCCCAAACGGATGGACAAACTGAAGTTGTAAATAGAACTTTGGGAACACTTGTGCGTGCTATTCTTAAAAGAACTTGGATTGACATTTCTATGGACTTTATTTTGGGGTTGCTTAGGACTAAGAAGGGGAGGGATTCTATTTTTGCATTACTTTATGGGCTAAACTTTGCTCCATATTGTTGTAATCTACTACTTGTCATCCTCAAACGGATGGACAAACTGAAGTTGTAAATAGAACTTTGGGAACACTTTTGCGTGCTATTCTTAAAAGAACTTGGACTGACATTTCTATGCACTTTATTTTGGGGTTGCCTAGGACTAAGAAGGTGAGGGATTCTATTTTTGGATTACTTTATGGGCTAAACTTTGCTCAATATTGTTGTAATCTACTACTTGTCATCCTCAAACGGATGGACAAACTGAAGTTGTAAATAGAACTTTGGGAACACTTGTGCGTGCTATTCTTAAAAAGAACTTGGATTGACATTTTTATGCACTTTATTTTGGGGTTGCCTAGGACTAAGAAGGGGAGGGATTCTATTTTTGAATTACTTTATGGGCTAAACTTTGCTCAATATTGTTGTAATCTACTACTTGTCATCCTCAAACGGATGGAAAAACTGAAGTTGTCAAAGAACTTATATGGCCTAACCTTTGCTCAATATTGTTGTAATCTGCTACTTGTCATTCTCAAACGGATGGACAAACTGAAGTTGTAAATAGAACTTTGGGAACACTTTTGCGTGCTATTCTTAAAAAGAACATGGATTGACATTTCTATGCACTTTATTTTGGGGTTGCCTAGGACTGAGAAGGTGAGGGATTCTATTTTTGGATTACTTTATGGGCTAAACTTTGCTCAATATTGTTGTAATCTACTACTTGTCATCCTCAAACGGATGGACAAACTGAAATTGTAAATAGAACTTTGAGAACACTTTTGCGTGCTATTCTTAAAAAGAACTTGGATTGACATTTCTATGCACTTTATTCTGGGGTTGCCTAGGACTAAGAAGGGGAGGGATTCTATTTTTGGTTTACTTTATGGGCTAAACTTTGCTCAATATTGTTGTAATCTACTATTTGTCTTCCTCAAACGGATGGACAAACTGAAGTTGTCAATAGAACTTATATGGGCTAAACTTTGCTCAATATTGTTGTAATCTACTACTTGTCATCCCCAAACGGATGGACAAACTGAAGTTGTAAATAGAACTTTGGGAACACTTGTGCGTGCTATTCTTAAAAGAACTTGGATTGACATTTCTATGCACTTTATTTTGGGGTTGCCTAGGACTGAGAAGGTGAGGGATTCTATTTTTGGATTACTTTATGGGCTAAACTTTGCTCAATATTGTTGTAATCTACTACTTGTCATCCTCAAACGGATGGACAAACTGAAGTTGTAAATAGAACTTTGAGAACACTTTTGCGTGCTATTCTTAAAGAGAACTTGGATTGACATTTCTATGCACTTTATTCTGGGGTTGCCTAGGACTAAGAAGGGGAGGGATTCTATTTTTGGTTTACTTTATGGGCTAAACTTTGCTCAATATTGTTGTAATCTACTATTTGTCATCCTCAAACGGATGGACAAACTGAAGTTGTCAATAGAACTTATATGGGCTAAACTTTGCTCAATATTGTTGTAATCTACTACTTGTCATCCCCAAACGGATGGACAAACTGAAGTTGTAAATAGAACTTTGGGAACACTTGTGCGTGCTATTCTTAAAAGAACTTGGATTGACATTTCTATGGACTTTATTTTGGGGTTGCTTAGGACTAAGAAGGGGAGGGATTCTATTTTTGCATTACTTTATGGGCTAAACTTTGCTCCATATTGTTGTAATCTACTACTTGTCATCCTCAAACGGATGGACAAACTGAAGTTGTAAATAGAACTTTGGGAACACTTTTGCGTGCTATTCTTAAAAGAACTTGGACTGACATTTCTATGCACTTTATTTTGGGGTTGCCTAGGACTAAGAAGGTGAGGGATTCTATTTTTGGATTACTTTATGGGCTAAACTTTGCTCAATATTGTTGTAATCTACTACTTGTCATCCTCAAACGGATGGACAAACTGAAGTTGTAAATAGAACTTTGGGAACACTTGTGCGTGCTATTCTTAAAAAGAACTTGGATTGACATTTTTATGCACTTTATTTTGGGGTTGCCTAGGACTAAGAAGGGGAGGGATTCTATTTTTGAATTACTTTATGGGCTAAACTTTGCTCAATATTGTTGTAATCTACTACTTGTCATCCTCAAACGGATGGAAAAACTGAAGTTGTCAAAGAACTTATATGGCCTAACCTTTGCTCAATATTGTTGTAATCTGCTACTTGTCATTCTCAAACGGATGGACAAACTGAAGTTGTAAATAGAACTTTGGGAACACTTTTGCGTGCTATTCTAAAAAAGAACATGGATTGACATTTCTATGCAATTTATTTTGGGGTTGCCTAGGACTGAGAAGGTGAGGGATTCTATTTTTGGATTACTTTATGGGCTAAACTTTGCTCAATATTGTTGTAATCTACTACTTGTCATCCTCAAACGGATGGACAAACTGAAATTGTAAATAGAACTTTGAGAACACTTTTGCGTGCTATTCTTAAAAAGAACTTGGATTGACATTTCTATGCACTTTATTCTGGGGTTGCCTAGGACTAAGAAGGGGAGGGATTCTATTTTTGGTTTACTTTATGGGCTAAACTTTGCTCAATATTGTTGTAATCTACTATTTGTCATCCTCAAACGGATGGACAAACTGAAGTTGTCAATAGAACTTATATGGGCTAAACTTTGCTCAATATTGTTGTAATCTACTACTTGTCATCCCCAAACGGATGGACAAACTGAAGTTGTAAATAGAACTTTGGGAACACTTGTGCGTGCTATTCTTAAAAGAACTTGGATTGACATTTCTATGGACTTTATTTTGGGGTTGCCTAGGACTAAGAAGGGGAGGGATTCTATTTTTGCATTACTTTATGGGCTAAACTTTGCTCCATATTGTTGTAATCTACTACTTGTCATCCTCAAACGGATGGACAAACTGAAGTTGTAAATAGAACTTTGGGAACACTTTTGCGTGCTATTCTTAAAAGAACTTGGACTGACATTTCTATGCACTTTATTTTGGGGTTGCCTAGGACTAAGAAGGTGAGGGATTCTATTTTTGGATTACTTTATGGGCTAAACTTTGCTCAATATTGTTGTAATCTACTACTTGTCATCCTCAAACGGATGGACAAACTGAAAGTTGTAAATAGAACTTTGGGAACACTTGTGCGTGCTATTCTTAAAAAGAACTTGGATTGACATTTCTATGCACTTTATTTTGGAGTTGCCTAGGACTAAGAAGTGGAGGGATTCTATTTTTGGATTACTTTATGGGCTAAACATTGCTCAATATTGTTGTAATCTACTGCTTGTCATCCTCAAACGGATGGACAAACTGAAGTTGTCAATAGAACTTATATGGGCTAAACTTTGCTCAATATTGTTGTAATCTACTACTTGTCATCCCCAAACGGATGGACAAACTGAAGTTGTAAATAGAACTTTGGGAACACTTTTGCGTGCTATTCTTAAAAAGAACTTGGATTGACATTTCTATGGACTTTATTTTGGGGTTGCCTAGGACTAAGAAGGGGAGGGATTCTATTTTTGGATTACTTTATGGGCTAAACTTTGCTCAATATTGTTGTAATCTACTATTTGTCATCCTCAAACGGATGGACAAACTGAAGTTGTCAATAGAACTTATATGGGCTAAACTTTGCTCAATATTGTTGTAATCTACTACTTGTCATCCCCACACGGATGGACAAACTGAAGTTGTAAATAGAACTTTGGGAACACTTGTGCGTGCTATTCTTAAAAGAACTTGGATTGACATTTCTATGGACTTTATTTTGGGGTTGCCTAGGACTAAGAAGGGGAGGGATTCTATTTTTGCATTACTTTATGGGCTAAACTTTGCTCAATATTGTTGTAATCTACTACTTGTCATCCCAAACGGATGGACAAACTGAAGTTGTAAATAGAACTTTGGGAACACTTGTGCGTGCTATTCTTAAAAGAACTTGGATTGACATTTCTATGGACTTTATTTTGGGGTTGCCTAGGACTAAGAAGGGGAGGGATTCTATTTTTGCATTACTTTATGGGCTAAACTTTGCTCCATATTGTTGTAATCTACTACTTGTCATCCTCAAACGGATGGACAAACTGAAGTTGTAAATAGAACTTTGGGAACACTTTTGCGTGCTATTCTTAAAAGAACTTGGACTGACATTTCTATGCACTTTATTTTGGGGTTGCCTAGGACTAAGAAGGTGAGGGATTCTATTTTTGGATTACTTTATGGGCTAAACTTTGCTTAATATTGTTGTAATCTACTACTTGTCATCCTCAAACGGATGGACAAACTGAAGTTGTAAATAGAACTTTGGGAACACTTGTGCGTGCTATTCTTAAAAAGAACTTGGATTGACATTTCTATGCACTTTATTTTGGGGTTGCCTAGGACTAAGAAGGGGAGGGATTCTATTTTTGGATTACTTTATGGGCTAAACATTGCTCAATATTGTTGTAATCTACTACTTGTCATCCTCAAACGGATGGACAAACTGAAGTTGTCAATAGAACTTATATGGGCTAAACTTTGCTCAATATTGTTGTAATCTACTACTTGTCATTCTCAAACGGATGGACAAACTGAAGTTGTAAATAGAACTTTGGGAACACTTTTGCGTGCTATTCTTAAAAAGAACTTGGATTGACATTTCTCTGCACTTTATTTTGGGGTTGCCTAGGACTGAGAAGGTGAGGGATTCTATTTTTGGATTACTTTATGGGCTAAACTTTGCTCAATATTGTTGTAATCTACTACTTGTCATCCTCAAACGGATGGACAAACTGAAGTTGTAAATAGAACTTTGAGAACACTTTTGCGTGCTATTCTTATAAAGAACTTGGATTGACATTTCTATGCACTTTATTCTGGGGTTGCCTAGGACTAAGAAGGGGAGGGATTCTATTTTTGGTTACTTTATGGGCTAAACTTTGCTCAATATTGTTGTAATCTACTATTTGTCATCCTCAAACGGATGGACAAACTGAAGTTGTCAATAGAACTTATATGGGCTAAACTTTGCTCAATATTGTTGTAATCTACTACTTGTCATCCCCAAACGGATGGACAAACTGAAGTTGTAAATAGAACTTTGGGAACACTTGTGCGTGCTATTCTTAAAAGAACTTGGATTGACATTTCTATGGACTTTATTTTGGGGTTGCCTTAGGACTAAGAAGGGGAGGGATTCTATTTTTGCATTACTTTATGGGCTAAACTTTGCTCCATATTGTTGTAATCTACTACTTGTCATCCTCAAACGGATGGACAAACTGAAGTTGTAAATAGAACTTTGGGAACACTTTTGCGTGCTATTCTTAAAAGAACTTGGACTGACATTTCTATGCACTTTATTTTGGGGTTGCCTAGGACTAAGAAGGTGAGGGATTCTATTTTTGGATTACTTTATGGGCTAAACTTTGCTCAATATTGTTGTAATCTACTACTTGTCATCCTCAAACGGATGGACAAACTGAAGTTGTAAATAGAACTTTGGGAACACTTGTGCGTGCTATTCTTAAAAAGAACTTGGATTGACATTTCTATGCACTTTATTTTGGGGTTGCCTAGGACTAAGAAGGGGAGGGATTCTATTTTTGAATTACTTTATGGGCTAAACTTTGCTCAATATTGTTGTAATCTACTACTTGTCATCCTCAAACGGATGGAAAAACTGAAGTTGTCAAAGAACTTATATGGCCTAACCTTTGCTCAATATTGTTGTAATCTGCTACTTGTCATTCTCAAACGGATGGACAAACTGAAGTTGTAAATAGAACTTTGGGAACACTTTTGCGTGCTATTCTTAAAAAGAACATGGATTGACATTTCTATGCACTTTATTTTGGGGTTGCCTAGGACTAAGAAGGGGAGGGATTCTATTTTTGGATTACTTTAAGGGCTAAACTTTGCTCAATATTGTTGTAATCTACTACTTGTCATCCTCAAACGGATGGACAAACTGAAGTTGTCAATAGAACTTTGGGAACACTTTTGCGTGCTATTCTTAAAAAGAACTTGGATTGACATTTCTATGGACTTTATTTTGGGGTTGCCTAGGACTGAGAAGGTGAGGGATTCTATTTTTGGATTACTTTATGGGCTAAACTTTGCTCAATATTGTTGTAATCTACTACTTGTCATCCTCAAACGGATGGACAAACTGAAATTGTAAATAGAACTTTGAGAACACTTTTGCGTGTATTCTTAAAAAGAACTTGGATTGACATTTCTATGCACTTTATTCTGGGGTTGCCTAGGACTAAGAAAGGGAGGGATTCTATTTTTGGTTTACTTTATGGGCTAAACTTTGCTCAATATTGTTGTAATCTACTATTTGTCATCCTCAAACGGATGGACAAACTGAAGTTGTCAATAGAACTTATATGGGCTAAAGTTTGCTCAATATTGTTGTAATCTACTACTTGTCATCCCCAAACGGATGGACAAACTGAAGTTGTAAATAGAACTTTGGGAACACTTGTGCGTGCTATTCTTAAAAGAACTTGGATTGACATTTCTATGCACTTTATTTTGGGGTTGCCTAGGACTGAGAAGGTGAGGGATTCTATTTTTGGATTACTTTATGGGCTAAACTTTGCTCAATATTGTTGTAATCTACTACTTGTCATCCTCAAACGGATGGACAAACTGAAGTTGTAAATAGAACTTTGAGAACACTTTTGCGTGCTATTCTTAAAGAGAACTTGGATTGACATTTCTATGCACTTTATTCTGGGGTTGCCTAGGACTAAGAAGGGGAGGGATTCTATTTTTGGTTTACTTTATGGGCTAAACTTTGCTCAATATTGTTGTAATCTACTATTTGTCATCCTCAAACGGATGGACAAACTGAAGTTGTCAATAGAACTTATATGGGCTAAACTTTGCTCAATATTGTTGTAATCTACTACTTGTCATCCCCAAACGGATGGACAAACTGAAGTTGTAAATAGAACTTTGGGAACACTTGTGCGTGCTATTCTTAAAAGAACTTGGATTGACATTTCTATGGACTTTATTTTGGGGTTGCTTAGGACTAAGAAGGGGAGGGATTCTATTTTTGCATTACTTTATGGGCTAAACTTTGCTCCATATTGTTGTAATCTACTACTTGTCATCCTCAAACGGATGGACAAACTGAAGTTGTAAATAGAACTTTGGGAACACTTTTGCGTGCTATTCTTAAAAGAACTTGGACTGACATTTCTATGCACTTTATTTTGGGGTTGCCTAGGACTAAGAAGGTGAGGGATTCTATTTTTGGATTACTTTATGGGCTAAACTTTGCTCAATATTGTTGTAATCTACTACTTGTCATCCTCAAACGGATGGACAAACTGAAGTTGTAAATAGAACTTTGGGAACACTTGTGCGTGCTATTCTTAAAAAGAACTTGGATTGACATTTTTATGCACTTTATTTTGGGGTTGCCTAGGACTAAGAAGGGGAGGGATTCTATTTTTGAATTACTTTATGGGCTAAACTTTGCTCAATATTGTTGTAATCTACTACTTGTCATCCTCAAACGGATGGAAAAACTGAAGTTGTCAAAGAACTTATATGGCCTAACCTTTGCTCAATATTGTTGTAATCTGCTACTTGTCATTCTCAAACGGATGGACAAACTGAAGTTGTAAATAGAACTTTGGGAACACTTTTGCGTGCTATTCTTAAAAAGAACATGGATTGACATTTCTATGCACTTTATTTTGGGGTTGCCTAGGACTGAGAAGGTGAGGGATTCTATTTTTGGATTACTTTATGGGCTAAACTTTGCTCAATATTGTTGTAATCTACTACTTGTCATCCTCAAACGGATGGACAAACTGAAATTGTAAATAGAACTTTGAGAACACTTTTGCGTGCTATTCTTAAAAAGAACTTGGATTGACATTTCTATGCACTTTATTCTGGGGTTGCCTAGGACTAAGAAGGGGAGGGATTCTATTTTTGGTTTACTTTATGGGCTAAACTTTGCTCAATATTGTTGTAATCTACTATTTGTCATCCTCAAACGGATGGACAAACTGAAGTTGTCAATAGAACTTATATGGGCTAAACTTTGCTCAATATTGTTGTAATCTACTACTTGTCATCCCCAAACGGATGGACAAACTGAAGTTGTAAATAGAACTTTGGGAACACTTGTGCGTGCTATTCTTAAAAGAACTTGGATTGACATTTCTATGGACTTTATTTTGGGGTTGCCTAGGACTAAGAAGGGGAGGGATTCTATTTTTGCATTACTTTATGGGCTAAACTTTGCTCCATATTGTTGTAATCTACTACTTGTCATCCTCAAACGGATGGACAAACTGAAGTTGTAAATAGAACTTTGGGAACACTTTTGCGTGCTATTCTTAAAAGAACTTGGACTGACATTTCTATGCACTTTATTTTGGGGTTGCCTAGGACTAAGAAGGTGAGGGATTCTATTTTTGGATTACTTTATGGGCTAAACTTTGCTCAATATTGTTGTAATCTACTACTTGTCATCCTCAAACGGATGGACAAACTGAAGTTGTAAATAGAACTTTGGGAACACTTGTGCGTGCTATTCTTAAAAAGAACTTGGATTGACATTTCTATGCACTTTATTTTGGAGTTGCCTAGGACTAAGAAGTGGAGGGATTCTATTTTTGGATTACTTTATGGGCTAAACATTGCTCAATATTGTTGTAATCTACTGCTTGTCATCCTCAAACGGATGGACAAACTGAAGTTGTCAATAGAACTTATATGGGCTAAACTTTGCTCAATATTGTTGTAATCTACTACTTGTCATCCCCAAACGGATGGACAAACTGAAGTTGTAAATAGAACTTTGGGAACACTTTTGCGTGCTATTCTTAAAAAGAACTTGGATTGACATTTCTATGGACTTTATTTTGGGGTTGCCTAGGACTAAGAAGGGGAGGGATTCTATTTTTGGATTACTTTATGGGCTAAACTTTGCTCAATATTGTTGTAATCTACTATTTGTCATCCTCAAACGGATGGACAAACTGAAGTTGTCAATAGAACTTATATGGGCTAAACTTTGCTCAATATTGTTGTAATCTACTACTTGTCATCCCCACACGGATGGACAAACTGAAGTTGTAAATAGAACTTTGGGAACACTTGTGCGTGCTATTCTTAAAAGAACTTGGATTGACATTTCTATGGACTTTATTTTGGGGTTGCCTAGGACTAAGAAGGGGAGGGATTCTATTTTTGCATTACTTTATGGGCTAAACTTTGCTCAATATTGTTGTAATCTACTACTTGTCATCCCCAAACGGATGGACAAACTGAAGTTGTAAATAGAACTTTGGGAACACTTGTGCGTGCTATTCTTAAAAGAACTTGGATTGACATTTCTATGGACTTTATTTTGGGGTTGCCTAGGACTAAGAAGGGGAGGGATTCTATTTTTGCATTACTTTATGGGCTAAACTTTGCTCCATATTGTTGTAATCTACTACTTGTCATCCTCAAACGGATGGACAAACTGAAGTTGTAAATAGAACTTTGGGAACACTTTTGCGTGCTATTCTTAAAAGAACTTGGACTGACATTTCTATGCACTTTATTTTGGGGTTGCCTAGGACTAAGAAGGTGAGGGATTCTATTTTTGGATTACTTTATGGGCTAAACTTTGCTTAATATTGTTGTAATCTACTACTTGTCATCCTCAAACGGATGGACAAACTGAAGTTGTAAATAGAACTTTGGGAACACTTGTGCGTGCTATTCTTAAAAAGAACTTGGATTGACATTTCTATGCACTTTATTTTGGGGTTGCCTAGGACTAAGAAGGGGAGGGATTCTATTTTTGGATTACTTTATGGGCTAAACATTGCTCAATATTGTTGTAATCTACTACTTGTCATCCTCAAACGGATGGACAAACTGAAGTTGTCAATAGAACTTATATGGGCTAAACTTTGCTCAATATTGTTGTAATCTACTACTTGTCATCCCCAAACGGATGGACAAACTGAAGTTGTAAATAGAACTTTGGGAACACTTTTGCGTGCTATTCTTAAAATAACTTGGACTGACATTTCTGTGGACTTTATTTTGGGGTTGCCTAGGACTAAGAAGGTGAGGGATTCTATTTTTGGATTACTTTATGGGCTAAACTTTGCTCAATATTGTTGTAATCTACTACTTGTCATCCTCAAACGGATGGACAAACTGAAGTTGTAAATAGAACTTTGGGAACACTTGTGCGTGCTATTCTTATAAGAACTTGGATTAACATTTCTATGCACTTTATTTTGGGGTTGCCTAGGACTAAGAAGGGGAGGGATTCTATTTTTGAATTACTTTATGGGCTAAACTTTGCTCAATATTGTTGTAATCTACTACTTGTCATCCTCAAACGGATGGAAAAACTGAAGTTGTCAAAGAACTTATATGGCCTAACCTTTGCTCAATATTGTTGTAATCTGCTACTTTTCATTCTCAAACGGATGGACAAACTGAAGTTGTAAATAGAACTTTGGGAACACTTTTGCGTGCTATTCTTAAAAAGAACTTGGATTGACATTTCTATGCACTTTATTTTGGGGTTGCCTAGGACTGAGAAGGTGAGGGATTCTATTTTTGGATTACTTTATGGGCTAAACTTTGCTCAATATTGTTGTAATCTACTACTTGTCATCCTCAAACGGATGGACAAACTGAAGTTGTAAATAGAACTTTGAGAACACTTTTGCGTGCTATTCTTATAAAGAACTTGGATTGACATTTCTATGCACTTTATTCTGGGGTTGCCTAGGACTAAGAAGGGGAGGGATTCTATTTTTGGTTCACTTTATGGGCTAAACTTTGCTCAATATTGTTGTAATCTACTATTTGTCATCCTCAAACGGATGGACAAACTGAAGTTGTCAATAGAACTTATATGGGCTAAACTTTGCTCAATATTGTTGTAATCTACTACTTGTCATCCCCAAACGGATGGACAAACTGAAGTTGTAAATAGAACTTTGGGAACACTTGTGCGTGCTATTCTTAAAAGAACTTGGATTGACATTTCTATGGACTTTATTTTGGGGTTGCTTAGGACTAAGAAGGGGAGGGATTCTATTTTTGCATTACTTTATGGGCTAAACTTTGCTCCATATTGTTGTAATCTATTACTTGTCATCCTCAAACGGATGGACAAACTGAAGTTGTAAATAGAACTTTGGGAACACTTTTGCGTGCTATTCTTAAAAGAACTTGGACTGACATTTCTATGCACTTTATTTTGGGGTTGCCTAGGACTAAGAAGGTGAGGGATTCTATTTTTGGATTACTTTATGGGCTAAACTTTGCTCAATATTGTTGTAATCTACTACTTGTCATCCTAAAACGGATGGACAAACTGAAGTTGTAAATAGAACTTTGGGAACACTTGTGCGTGCTATTCTTAAAAAGAACTTGGATTGACATTTCTATGCACTTTATTTTGGGGTTGCCTAGGACTAAGAAGGGGAGGGATTCTATTTTTGAATTACTTTATGGGCTAAACTTTGCTCAATATTGTTGTAATCTACTACTTGTCATCCTCAAACGGATGGAAAAACTGAAGTTGTCAAAGAACTTATATGGCCTAACCTTTGCTCAATATTGTTGTAATCTGCTACTTGTCATTCTCAAACGGATGGACAAACTGAAGTTGTAAATAGAACTTTGGGAACACTTTTGCGTGCTATTCTTAAAAAGAACATGGATTGACATTTCTATGCACTTTATTTTGGGGTTGCCTAGGACTAAGAAGGGGAGGGATTCTATTTTTAGATTACTTTATGGGCTAAACTTTGCTCAATATTGTTGTAATCTACTACTTGTCATCCTCAAACGGATGGACAAACTGAAGTTGTCAATAGAACTTTGGGAACACTTTTGCGTGCTATTCTTAAAAAGAACTTGGATTGACATTTCTATGGACTTTATTTTGGGGTTGCCTAGGACTGAGAAGGTGAGGGATTCTATTTTTGGATTACTTTATGGGCTAAACTTTGCTCAATATTGTTGTAATCTACTACTTGTCATCCTCAAACGGATGGACAAACTGAAATTGTAAATAGAACTTTGAGAACACTTTTGCGTGTATTCTTAAAAAGAACTTGGATTGACATTTCTATGCACTTTATTCTGGGGTTGCCTAGGACTAAGAAAGGGAGGGATTCTATTTTTGGTTTACTTTATGGGCTAAACTTTGCTCAATATTGTTGTAATCTACTATTTGTCATCCTCAAACGGATGGACAAACTGAAGTTGTCAATAGAACTTATATGGGCTAAAGTTTGCTCAATATTGTTGTAATCTACTACTTGTCATCCCCAAACGGATGGACAAACTGAAGTTGTAAATAGAACTTTGGGAACACTTGTGCGTGCTATTCTTAAAAGAACTTGGATTGACATTTCTATGGACTTTATTTTGGGGTTGCCTAGGACTAAGAAGGGGAGGGATTCTATTTTTGCATTACTTTATGGGCTAAACTTTGCTCCATATTGTTGTAATCTACTACTTGTCATCCTCAAACGGATGGACAAACTGAAGTTGTAAATAGAACTTTGGGAACACTTTTGCGTGCTATTCTGAAAAGAACTTGGACTGACATTTCTATGCACTTTATTTTGGGGTTGCCTAGGACTAAGAAGGTGAGGGATTCTATTTTGGATTACTTTATGGGCTAAACTTTGCTCAATATTGTTGTAATCTACTACTTGTCATCCTCAAACGGATGGACAAACTGAAGTTGTAAATAGAACTTTGGGAACACTTGTGCGTGCTATTCTTAAAAAGAACTTGGATTCACATTTCTATGGACTTTATTTTGGGGTTGCCTAGGACTAAGAAGGGGAGGGATTCTATTTTTGGATTACTTTATGGGCTAAACTTTGCTCAATATTGTTGTAATCTACTACTTGTCATCCCCAAACGGATGGACAAACTGAAGTTGTAAATAGAACTTTGGGAACACTTTTGCGTGCTATTCTTAAAAGAACTTGGACTGACATTTCTGTGGACTTTATTTTGGGGTTGCCTAGGACTAAGAAGGTGAGGGATTCTATTTTTGGATTACTTTATGGGCTAAACTTTGCTCAATATTGTTGTAATCTACTACTTGTCATCCTCAAACGGATGGACAAACTGAAGTTGTAAATAGAACTTTGGGAACACTTGTGCGTGCTATTCTTAAAAGAACTTGGATTAACATTTCTATGTACTTTATTTTGGGGTTGCCTAGGACTAAGAAGGGGAGGGATTCTATTTTTGGATTACTTTATGGGCTAAACTTTGCTCAATATTGTTGTAATCTACTACTTGTCATCCTCAAACGGATGGAAAAACTGAAGTTGTCAAAGAACTTATATGGCCTAACCTTTGCTCAATATTGTTGTAATCTGCTACTTGTCATTCTCAAACGGATGGACAAACTGAAGTTGTAAATAGAACTTTGGGAACACTTTTGCGTGCTATTCTTAAAAAGAACTTGGATTGACATTTCTATGCACTTTATTTTGGGGTTGCCTAGGACTGAGAAGGTGAGGGATTCTATTTTTGGATTACTTTATGGGCTAAACTTTGCTCAATATTGTTGTAATCTACTACTTGTCATCCTCAAACGGATGGACAAACTGAAGTTGTAAATAGAACTTTGAGAACACTTTTGCGTGCTATTCTTAAAAAGAACTTGGATTGACATTTCTATGCACTTTATTCTGGGGTTGCGTAGGACTAAGAAGGGGAGGGATTCTATTTTTGGTTTACTTTATGGGCTAAACTTTGCTCAATATTGTTGTAATCTACTATTTGTCATCCTCAAACGGATGGACAAACTGAAGTTGTCAATCGAACTTATATGGGCTAAACTTTGCTCCATATTGTTGTAATCTACTACTTGTCATCCTCAAACGGATGGACAAACTGAAGTTGTAAATAGAACTTTGGGAACACTTTTGCGTGCTATTCTTAAAAGAACTTGGACTGACATTTCTATGTACTTTATTTTGGGGTTGCCTAGGACTAAGAAGGTGAGGGATTCTATTTTTAGATTACTTTATGGGCTAAACTTTGTTCAATATTGTTGTAATCTACTACTTGTCATCCTCAAACGGATGGACAAACTGAAGTTGTAAATAGAACTTTGGGAACACTTGTGCGTGCTATTCTTAAAAAGAACTTGGATTGACATTTCTATGCACTTTATTTTGGAGTTGCCTAGGACTAAGAAGGGGAGGGATTCTATTTTTGGATTACTTTATGGGCTAAACTTTGCTCAATATTGTTGTAATCTACTACTTGTCATCCTCAAACGGATGGACAAACTGAAGTTGTAAATAGAACTTTGGGAACACTTGTGCGTGCTATTCTTAAAAAGAACTTGGATTGACATTTCTATGCACTTTATTTTGGGGTTGCCTAGGACTAAGAAGGGGAGGGATTCTATTTTTGGATTACTTTATGGGCTAAACTTTGCTCAATATTGTTGTAATCTACTACTTGTCATCCTCAAACAGATGGACAAACTGAAGTTGTAAATAGAACTTTGGGAACACTTTTGCGTGCTATTCTTAAAAAGAACTTGGATTGACATTTCTATGCACTTTATTTTTGGGTTGCCTAGGACTAAGAAGGGGAGGGATTCTATTTTTGGATTACTTTATGGCTAAACTTTGCTCAATATTGTTGTAATCTACTACTTGTCATCCTCAAACGGATGGACAAACTGAAGTTGTAAATAGAACTTTGAGAACACTTTTGCGTGCTATTCTTAAAAAGAACTTGGATTGACATTTCTATGGACTTTATTCTTGGGTTGCCTAGGACTAAGAAGGGGAGGGATTCTATTTTTGGATTACTTTATGGGCTAAACTTTGCTCAATATTGTTGTAATCTACTACTTGTCATCCTCAAACGGATGGACAAACTGAAGTTGTCAATAGAACTTTAGGAACACTTTTGCGTGCTATTCTTAAAAAGAACTTGGATTGACATTTCTATGGACTTTATTTTGGGGTTGCCAAGGACTAAGAAGGGGAGGGATTCTATTTTTGGATTACTTTATGGCTAAACTTTGCTCAATATTGTTGTAATCTACTACTTGTCATCCTCAAACAGATGGACAAACTGAAGTTGTAAATAGAACTTTGGGAACACTTTTGCGTGCTATTCTTAAAAAGAACTTGGATTGACATTTCTATGGACTTTATTTGGGGTTGCCTAGGACTAAGAAGGGGAGGGATTCTATTTTTGGATTACTTTATGGGCTAAACTTTGCACAATAAAGTTGTAATCTACAACTTGTCATCCTCAAACGGATGGACAAACTGAAGTTGTAAATAGAACTTTGGGAACACTTTTGCGTGCTATTCTTAAAAAGAACTTGGATTGACATTTTCTATGCACTTTATTTTGGGGTTGCCTAGGACTAAGAAGGGGAGGGATTCTATTTTTGGATTACTTTATGGCTAAACTTTGCTCAATATTGTTGTAATCTACTACTTGTCATCCTCAAACGGATGGACAAACTGAAGTTGTAAATAGAACTTTGAGAACACTTTTGCGTGCTATTCTTAAAAAGAACTTGGATTGACATTTCTATGGACTTTATTCTTGGGTTGCCTAGGACTAAGAAGGGGAGGGATTCTATTTTTGGATTACTTTATGGGCTAAACTTTGCTCAATATTGTTGTAATCTACTATTTGTCATCCTCAAACGGATGGACAAACTGAAGTTGTCAATAGAACTTATATGGGCTAAACTTTGCTCAATATTGTTGTAATCTACTACTTGTCATCCCCAAACGGATGGACAAACAGAAGTTGTAAATAGAACTTTGAGAACACTTTTGCGTGCTATTCTTAAAAGAACTTGGACTGACATTTCTGTGGACTTTATTTTGGGGTTGCCTAGTACTAAGAAGGTGAGGGATTCTATTTTTGGATTACTTTATGGGCTAAACTTTGCTCAATATTGTTGTAATCTACTATTTGTCATCCTCAAACGGATGGAAAAACTGAAGTTGTCAAAGAACTTATATGGCCTAACCTTTGCTCAATATTGTTGTAATCTACTACTTATCATTCTCAAACGGATGGACAAACTGAAGTTGTAAATAGAACTTTGGGAACACTTTTGCGTGCTATTCTTAAAAAGAACTTGGATTGACATTTCTATGCACTTTATTTTGGGGTTGCCTAGGACTGAGAAGGTGAGGGATTCTATTTTTGGATTACTTTATGGGCTAAACTTTGCTCAATATTGTTGTAATCTACTACTTGTCATCCTCAAACGGATGGACAAACTGAAGTTGTAAATAGAACTTTGAGAACACTTTTGCGTGCTATTCTTAAAAAGAACTTGGATTGACATTTCTATGCACTTTATTCTGGGGTTGCGTAGGACTAAGAAGGGGAGGGATTCTATTTTTGGTTTACTTTATGGGCTAAACTTTGCTCAATATTGTTGTAATCTACTATTTGTCATCCTCAAACGGATGGACAAACTGAAGTTGTCAATCGAACTTATATGGGCTAAACTTTGCTCAATATTGTTGTAATCTACTACTTGTCATCCCCAAACGGATGGACAAACTGAAGTTGTAAATAGAACTTTGGGAACACTTGTGCGTGCTATTCTTAAAAGAACTTGGATTGACATTTCTATGGACTTTATTTTGGGGTTGCCTAGGACTAAGAAGGGGAGGATTCTATTTTTGCATTACTTTATGGGCTAAACTTTGCTCCATATTGTTGTAATCTACTACTTGTCATCCTCAAACGGATGGACAAACTGAAGTTGTAAATAGAACTTTGGGAACACTTTTGCGTGCTATTCTTAAAAGAACTTGGACTGACATTTCTATGTACTTTATTTTGGGGTTGCCTAGGACTAAGAAGGTGAGGGATTCTATTTTTAGATTACTTTATGGGCTAAACTTTGTTCAATATTGTTGTAATCTACTACTTGTCATCCTCAAACGGATGGACAAACTGAAGTTGTAAATAGAACTTTGGGAACACTTTTGCGTGCTATTCTTAAAAGAACTTGGACTGACATTTCTGTGGACTTTATTTTGGGGTTGCCTAGGACTAAGAAGGTGAGGGATTCTATTTTTGGATTACTTTATGGGCTAAACTTTGCTCAATATTGTTGTAATCTACTACTTGTCATCCTCAAACGGATGGACAAACTGAAGTTGTAAATAGAACTTTGGGAACACTTGTGCGTGCTATTCTTAAAAAGAACTTGGATTGACATTTCTATGCACTTTATTTTGGGGTTGCCTAGGACTAAGAAGGGGAGGGATTCTATTTTTGGATTACTTTATGGGCTAAACATTGCTCAATATTGTTGTAATCTACTACTTGTCATCCTCAAACGGATGGACAAACTGAAGTTGTCAATAGAACTTATATGGGCTAAACTTTGCTCAATATTGTTGTAATCTACTACTTGTCATCCCCAAACGGATGGACAAACTGAAGTTGTAAATAGAACTTTGGGAACACTTTTGCGTGCTATTCTTAAAATAACTTGGACTGACATTTCTGTGGACTTTATTTTGGGGTTGCCTAGGACTAAGAAGGTGAGGGATTCTATTTTTGGATTACTTTATGGGCTAAACTTTGCTCAATATTGTTGTAATCTACTACTTGTCATCCTCAAACGGATGGACAAACTGAAGTTGTAAATAGAACTTTGGGAACACTTGTGCGTGCTATTCTTATAAGAACTTGGATTAACATTTCTATGCACTTTATTTTGGGGTTGCCTAGGACTAAGAAGGGGAGGGATTCTATTTTTGAATTACTTTATGGGCTAAACTTTGCTCAATATTGTTGTAATCTACTACTTGTCATCCTCAAACGGATGGAAAAACTGAAGTTGTCAAAGAACTTATATGGCCTAACCTTTGCTCAATATTGTTGTAATCTGCTACTTGTCATTCTCAAACGGATGGACAAACTGAAGTTGTAAATAGAACTTTGGGAACACTTTTGCGTGCTATTCTTAAAAAGAACTTGGATTGACATTTCTATGCACTTTATTTTGGGGTTGCCTAGGACTGAGAAGGTGAGGGATTCTATTTTTGGATTACTTTATGGGCTAAACTTTGCTCAATATTGTTGTAATCTACTACTTGTCATCCTCAAACGGATGGACAAACTGAAGTTGTAAATAGAACTTTGAGAACACTTTTGCGTGCTATTCTTATAAAGAACTGGGATTGACATTTCTATGCACTTTATTCTGGGGTTGCCTAGGACTAAGAAGGGGAGGGATTCTATTTTTGGTTCACTTTATGGGCTAAACTTTGCTCAATATTGTTGTAATCTACTATTTGTCATCCTCAAACGGATGGACAAACTGAAGTTGTCAATAGAACTTATATGGGCTAAACTTTGCTCAATATTGTTGTAATCTACTACTTGTCATCCCCAAACGGATGGACAAACTGAAGTTGTAAATAGAACTTTGGGAACACTTGTGCGTGCTATTCTTAAAAGAACTTGGATTGACATTTCTATGGACTTTATTTTGGGGTTGCTTAGGACTAAGAAGGGGAGGGATTCTATTTTTGCATTACTTTATGGGCTAAACTTTGCTCCATATTGTTGTAATCTATTACTTGTCATCCTTAAACGGATGGACAAACTGAAGTTGTAAATAGAACTTTGGGAACACTTTTGCGTGCTATTCTTAAAAGAACTTGGACTGACATTTCTATGCACTTTATTTTGGGGTTGCCTAGGACTAAGAAGGTGAGGGATTCTATTTTTGGATTACTTTATGGGCTAAACTTTGCTCAATATTGTTGTAATCTACTACTTGTCATCCTCAAACGGATGGACAAACTGAAGTTGTAAATAGAACTTTGGGAACACTTGTGCGTGCTATTCTTAAAAAGAACTTGGATTGACATTTCTATGCACTTTATTTTGGGGTTGCCTAGGACTAAGAAGGGGAGGGATTCTATTTTTGAATTACTTTATGGGCTAAACTTTGCTCAATATTGTTGTAATCTACTACTTGTCATCCTCAAACGGATGGACAAACTGAAGTTGTCAATAGAACTTATATGGGCAAAACTTTGCTCAATATTGTTGTAATCTACTACTTGTCATCCCCAAACGGATGGACAAACTGAAGTTGTAAATAGAACTTTGGGAACACTTTTGCGTGCTATTCTTAAAATAACTTGGACTGACATTTCTGTGGACTTTATTTTGGGGTTGCCTAGGACTAAGAAGGTGAGGGATTCTATTTTTGGATTACTTTATGGGCTAAACTTTGCTCAATATTGTTGTAATCTACTACTTGTCATCCTCAAACGGATGGACAAACTGAAGTTGTAAATTGAACTTTGGGAACACTTGTGCGTGCTATTCTTATAAGAACTTGGATTAACATTTCTATGCACTTTATTTTGGGGTTGCCTAGGACTGAGAAGGTGAGGGATTCTATTTTTGGATTACTTTATGGGCTAAACTTTGCTCAATATTGTTGTAATCTACTACTTGTCATCCTCAAACGGATGGACAAACTGAAGTTGTAAATAGAACTTTGAGAACACTTTTGCGTGCTATTCTTATAAAGAACTTGGATTGACATTTCTATGCACTTTATTCTGGGGTTGCCTAGGACTAAGAAGGGGAGGGATTCTATTTTTGGTTCACTTTATGGGCTAAACTTTGCTCAATATTGTTGTAATCTACTACTTGTCATCCTCAAACGGATGGAAAAACTGAAGTTGTCAAAGAACTTATATGGCCTAACCTTTGCTCAATATTGTTGTAATCTGCTACTTGTCATTCTCAAACGGATGGACAAACTGAAGTTGTAAATAGAACTTTGGGAACACTTTTGCGTGCTATTCTTAAAAAGAACTTGGATTGACATTTCTATGCACTTTATTTTGGGGTTGCCTAGGACTGAGAAGGTGAGGGATTCTATTTTTGGATTACTTTATGGGCTAAACTTTGCTCAATATTGTTGTAATCTACTACTTGTCATCCTCAAACGGATGGACAAACTGAAGTTGTAAATAGAACTTTGAGAACACTTTTGCGTGCTATTCTTATAAAGAACTTGGATTGACATTTCTATGCACTTTATTCTGGGGTTGCCTAGGACTAAGAAGGGGAGGGATTCTATTTTTGGTTCACTTTATGGGCTAAACTTTGCTCAATATTGTTGTAATCTACTATTTGTCATCCTCAAACGGATGGACAAACTGAAGTTGTCAATAGAACTTATATGGGCTAAACTTTGCTCAATATTGTTGTAATCTACTACTTGTCATCCCCAAACGGATGGACAAACTGAAGTTGTAAATAGAACTTTGGGAACACTTGTGCGTGCTATTCTTAAAAGAACTTGGATTGACATTTCTATGGACTTTATTTTGGGGTTGCTTAGGACTAAGAAGGGGAGGGATTCTATTTTTGCATTACTTTATGGGCTAAACTTTGCTCCATATTGTTGTAATCTATTACTTGTCATCCTCAAACGGATGGACAAACTGAAGTTGTAAATAGAACTTTGGGAACACTTTTGCGTGCTATTCTTAAAAGAACTTGGACTGACATTTCTATGCACTTTATTTTGGGGTTGCCTAGGACTAAGAAGGTGAGGGATTCTATTTTTGGATTACTTTATGGGCTAAACTTTGCTCAATATTGTTGTAATCTACTACTTGTCATCCTCAAACGGATGGACAAACTGAAGTTGTAAATAGAACTTTGGGAACACTTGTGCGTGCTATTCTTAAAAAGAACTTGGATTGACATTTCTATGCACTTTATTTTGGGGTTGCCTAGGACTAAGAAGGGGAGGGATTCTATTTTTGAATTACTTTATGGGCTAAACTTTGCTCAATATTGTTGTAATCTACTACTTGTCATCCTCAAACGGATGGAAAAACTTAAGTTGTCAAAGAACTTATATGGCCTAACCTTTGCTCAATATTGTTGTAATCTGCTACTTGTCATTCTCAAACGGATGGACAAACTGAAGTTGTAAATAGAACTTTGGGAACAATTTTGCGTGCTATTCTTAAAAAGAACATGGATTGACATTTCTATGCACTTTATTTTGGGGTTGCCTAGGACTAAGAAGGGGAGGGATTCTATTTTTGGATTACTTTATGGGCTAAACTTTGCTCAATATTGTTGTAATCTACTACTTTTCATCCTCAAACGGATGGACAAACTGAAGTTGTCAATAGAACTTTGGGAACACTTTTGCGTACTATTCTTAAAAAGAACTTGGATTGACATTTCTATGGACTTTATTTTGGGGTTGCCTAGGACTGAGAAGGTGAGGGATTCTATTTTTGGATTACTTTATGGGCTAAACTTTGCTCAATATTGTTGTAATCTACTACTTGTCATCCTCAAACGGATGGACAAACTGAAATTGTAAATAGAACTTTGAGAACACTTTTGCGTGTATTCTTAAAAAGAACTTGGATTGACATTTCTATGCACTTTATTCTGGGGTTGCCTAGGACTAAGAAAGGGAGGGATTCTATTTTTGGTTTACTTTATGGGCTAAACTTTGCTCAATATTGTTGTAATCTACTATTTGTCATCCTCAAACGGATGGACAAACTGAAGTTGTCAATAGAACTTATATGGGCTAAAGTTTGCTCAATATTGTTGTAATCTACTACTTGTCATCCCCAAACGGATGGACAAACTGAAGTTGTAAATAGAACTTTGGGAACACTTGTGCGTGCTATTCTTAAAAGAACTTGGATTGACATTTCTATGGACTTTATTTTGGGGTTGCCTAGGACTAAGAAGGGGAGGGATTCTATTTTTGCATTACTTTATGGGCTAAACTTTGCTCCATATTGTTGTAATCTACTACTTGTCATCCTCAAACGGATGGACAAACTGAAGTTGTAAATAGAACTTTGGGAACACTTTTGCGTGCTATTCTGAAAAGAACTTGGACTGACATTTCTATGCACTTTATTTTGGGGTTGCCTAGGACTAAGAAGGTGAGGGATTCTATTTTTGGATTACTTTATGGGCTAAACTTTGCTCAATATTGTTGTAATCTACTACTTGTCATCCTCAAACGGATGGACAAACTGAAGTTGTAAATAGAACTTTGGGAACACTTGTGCGTGCTATTCTTAAAAAGAACTTGGATTCACATTTCTATGGACTTTATTTTGGGGTTGCCTAGGACTAAGAAGGGGAGGGATTCTATTTTTGGATTACTTTATGGGCTAAACTTTGCTCAATATTGTTGTAATCTACTACTTGTCATCCCCAAACGGATGGACAAACTGAAGTTGTAAATAGAACTTTGGGAACACTTTTGCGTGCTATTCTTAAAAGAACTTGGACTGACATTTCTGTGGACTTTATTTTGGGGTTGCCTAGGACTAAGAAGGTGAGGGATTCTATTTTTGGATTACTTTATGGGCTAAACTTTGCTCAATATTGTTGTAATCTACTACTTGTCATCCTCAAACGGATGGACAAACTGAAGTTGTAAATAGAACTTTGGGAACACTTGTGCGTGCTATTCTTAAAAGAACTTGGATTAACATTTCTATGTACTTTATTTTGGGGTTGCCTAGGACTAAGAAGGGGAGGGATTCTATTTTTGGATTACTTTATGGGCTAAACTTTGCTCAATATTGTTGTAATCTACTACTTGTCATCCTCAAACGGATGGAAAAACTGAAGTTGTCAAAGAACTTATATGGCCTAACCTTTGCTCAATATTGTTGTAATCTGCTACTTGTCATTCTCAAACGGATGGACAAACTGAAGTTGTAAATAGAACTTTGGGAACACTTTTGCGTGCTATTCTTAAAAAGAACTTGGATTGACATTTCTATGCACTTTATTTTGGGGTTGCCTAGGACTGAGAAGGTGAGGGATTCTATTTTTGGATTACTTTATGGGCTAAACTTTGCTCAATATTGTTGTAATCTACTACTTGTCATCCTCAAACGGATGGACAAACTGAAGTTGTAAATAGAACTTTGAGAACACTTTTGCGTGCTATTCTTAAAAAGAACTTGGATTGACATTTCTATGCACTTTATTCTGGGGTTGCGTAGGACTAAGAAGGGGAGGGATTCTATTTTTGGTTTACTTTATGGGCTAAACTTTGCTCAATATTGTTGTAATCTACTATTTGTCATCCTCAAACGGATGGACAAACTGAAGTTGTCAATCGAACTTATATGGGCTAAACTTTGCTCCATATTGTTGTAATCTACTACTTGTCATCCTCAAACGGATGGACAAACTGAAGTTGTAAATAGAACTTTGGGAACACTTTTGCGTGCTATTCTTAAAAGAACTTGGACTGACATTTCTATGTACTTTATTTTGGGGTTGCCTAGGACTAAGAAGGTGAGGGATTCTATTTTTAGATTACTTTATGGGCTAAACTTTGTTCAATATTGTTGTAATCTACTACTTGTCATCCTCAAACGGATGGACAAACTGAAGTTGTAAATAGAACTTTGGGAACACTTGTGCGTGCTATTCTTAAAAAGAACTTGGATTGACATTTCTATGCACTTTATTTTGGAGTTGCCTAGGAATAAGAAGGGGAGGGATTCTATTTTTGGATTACTTTATGGGCTAAACTTTGCTCAATATTGTTGTAATCTACTACTTGTCATCCTCAAACGGATGGACAAACTGAAGTTGTAAATAGAACTTTGGGAACACTTGTGCGTGCTATTCTTAAAAAGAACTTGGATTGACATTTCTATGCACTTTATTTTGGGGTTGCCTAGGACTAAGAAGGGGAGGGATTCTATTTTTGGATTACTTTATGGGCTAAACTTTGCTCAATATTGTTGTAATCTACTACTTTTCATCCTCAAACGGATGGACAAACTGAAGTTGTCAATAGAACTTTGGGAACACTTTTGCGTACTATTCTTAAAAAGAACTTGGATTGACATTTCTATGGACTTTATTTTGGGGTTGCCTAGGACTGAGAAGGTGAGGGATTCTATTTTTGGATTACTTTATGGGCTAAACTTTGCTCAATATTGTTGTAATCTACTACTTGTCATCCTCAAACGGATGGACAAACTGAAATTGTAAATAGAACTTTGAGAACACTTTTGCGTGTATTCTTAAAAAGAACTTGGATTGACATTTCTATGCACTTTATTCTGGGGTTGCCTAGGACTAAGAAAGGGAGGGATTCTATTTTTGGTTTACTTTATGGGCTAAACTTTGCTCAATATTGTTGTAATCTACTATTTGTCATCCTCAAACGGATGGACAAACTGAAGTTGTCAATAGAACTTATATGGGCTAAAGTTTGCTCAATATTGTTGTAATCTACTACTTGTCATCCCCAAACGGATGGACAAACTGAAGTTGTAAATAGAACTTTGGGAACACTTGTGCGTGCTATTCTTAAAAGAACTTGGATTGACATTTCTATGGACTTTATTTTGGGGTTGCCTAGGACTAAGAAGGGGAGGGATTCTATTTTTGCATTACTTTATGGGCTAAACTTTGCTCCATATTGTTGTAATCTACTACTTGTCATCCTCAAACGGATGGACAAACTGAAGTTGTAAATAGAACTTTGGGAACACTTTTGCGTGCTATTCTGAAAAGAACTTGGACTGACATTTCTATGCACTTTATTTTGGGGTTGCCTAGGACTAAGAAGGTGAGGGATTCTATTTTTGGATTACTTTATGGGCTAAACTTTGCTCAATATTGTTGTAATCTACTACTTGTCATCCTCAAACGGATGGACAAACTGAAGTTGTAAATAGAACTTTGGGAACACTTGTGCGTGCTATTCTTAAAAAGAACTTGGATTCACATTTCTATGGACTTTATTTTGGGGTTGCCTAGGACTAAGAAGGGGAGGGATTCTATTTTTGGATTACTTTATGGGCTAAACTTTGCTCAATATTGTTGTAATCTACTACTTGTCATCCCCAAACGGATGGACAAACTGAAGTTGTAAATAGAACTTTGGGAACACTTTTGCGTGCTATTCTTAAAAGAACTTGGACTGACATTTCTGTGGACTTTATTTTGGGGTTGCCTAGGAATAAGAAGGTGAGGGATTCTATTTTTGGATTACTTTATGGGCTAAACTTTGCTCAATATTGTTGTAATCTACTACTTGTCATCCTCAAACGGATGGACAAACTGAAGTTGTAAATAGAACTTTGGGAACACTTGTGCGTGCTATTCTTAAAAGAACTTGGATTAACATTTCTATGTACTTTATTTTGGGGTTGCCTAGGACTAAGAAGGGGAGGGATTCTATTTTTGGATTACTTTATGGGCTAAACTTTGCTCAATATTGTTGTAATCTACTACTTGTCATCCTCAAACGGATGGAAAAACTGAAGTTGTCAAAGAACTTATATGGCCTAACCTTTGCTCAATATTGTTGTAATCTGCTACTTGTCATTCTCAAACGGATGGACAAACTGAAGTTGTAAATAGAACTTTGGGAACACTTTTGCGTGCTATTCTTAAAAAGAACTTGGATTGACATTTCTATGCACTTTATTTTGGGGTTGCCTAGGACTGAGAAGGTGAGGGATTCTATTTTTGGATTACTTTATGGGCTAAACTTTGCTCAATATTGTTGTAATCTACTACTTGTCATCCTCAAACGGATGGACAAACTGAAGTTGTAAATAGAACTTTGAGAACACTTTTGCGTGCTATTCTTATAAAGAACTTGGATTGACATTTCTATGCACTTTATTCTGGGGTTGCCTAGGACTAAGAAGGGGAGGGATTCTATTTTTGGTTCACTTTATGGGCTAAACTTTGCTCAATATTGTTGTAATCTACTATTTGTCATCCTCAAACGGATGGACAAACTGAAGTTGTCAATAGAACTTATATGGGCTAAACTTTGCTCAATATTGTTGTAATCTACTACTTGTCATCCCCAAACGGATGGACAAACTGAAGTTGTAAATAGAACTTTGGGAACACTTGTGCGTGCTATTCTTAAAAGAACTTGGATTGACATTTCTATGGACTTTATTTTGGGGTTGCTTAGGACTAAGAAGGGGAGGGATTCTATTTTTGCATTACTTTATGGGCTAAACTTTGCTCCATATTGTTGTAATCTATTACTTGTCATCCTCAAACGGATGGACAAACTGAAGTTGTAAATAGAACTTTGGGAACACTTTTGCGTGCTATTCTTAAAAGAACTTGGACTGACATTTCTATGCACTTTATTTTGGGGTTGCCTAGGACTAAGAAGGTGAGGGATTCTATTTTTGGATTACTTTATGGGCTAAACTTTGCTCAATATTGTTGTAATCTACTACTTGTCATCCTCAAACGGATGGACAAACTGAAGTTGTAAATAGAACTTTGGGAACACTTGTGCGTGCTATTCTTAAAAAGAACTTGGATTGACATTTCTATGCACTTTATTTTGGGGTTGCCTAGGACTAAGAAGGGGAGGGATTCTATTTTTGAATTACTTTATGGGCTAAACTTTGCTCAATATTGTTGTAATCTACTACTTGTCATCCTCAAACGGATGGAAAAACTTAAGTTGTCAAAGAACTTATATGGCCTAACCTTTGCTCAATATTGTTGTAATCTGCTACTTGTCATTCTCAAACGGATGGACAAACTGAAGTTGTAAATAGAACTTTGGGAACAATTTTGCGTGCTATTCTTAAAAAGAACATGGATTGACATTTCTATGCACTTTATTTTGGGGTTGCCTAGGACTAAGAAGGGGAGGGATTCTATTTTTGGATTACTTTATGGGCTAAACTTTGCTCAATATTGTTGTAATCTACTACTTTTCATCCTCAAACGGATGGACAAACTGAAGTTGTCAATAGAACTTTGGGAACACTTTTGCGTACTATTCTTAAAAAGAACTTGGATTGACATTTCTATGGACTTTATTTTGGGGTTGCCTAGGACTGAGAAGGTGAGGGATTCTATTTTTGGATTACTTTATGGGCTAAACTTTGCTCAATATTGTTGTAATCTACTACTTGTCATCCTCAAACGGATGGACAAACTGAAATTGTAAATAGAACTTTGAGAACACTTTTGCGTGTATTCTTAAAAAGAACTTGGATTGACATTTCTATGCACTTTATTCTGGGGTTGCCTAGGACTAAGAAAGGGAGGGATTCTATTTTTGGTTTACTTTATGGGCTAAACTTTGCTCAATATTGTTGTAATCTACTATTTGTCATCCTCAAACGGATGGACAAACTGAAGTTGTCAATAGAACTTATATGGGCTAAAGTTTGCTCAATATTGTTGTAATCTACTACTTGTCATCCCCAAACGGATGGACAAACTGAAGTTGTAAATAGAACTTTGGGAACACTTGTGCGTGCTATTCTTAAAAGAACTTGGATTGACATTTCTATGGACTTTATTTTGGGGTTGCCTAGGACTAAGAAGGGGAGGGATTCTATTTTTGCATTACTTTATGGGCTAAACTTTGCTCCATATTGTTGTAATCTACTACTTGTCATCCTCAAACGGATGGACAAACTGAAGTTGTAAATAGAACTTTGGGAACACTTTTGCGTGCTATTCTGAAAAGAACTTGGACTGACATTTCTATGCACTTTATTTTGGGGTTGCCTAGGACTAAGAAGGTGAGGGATTCTATTTTTGGATTACTTTATGGGCTAAACTTTGCTCAATATTGTTGTAATCTACTACTTGTCATCCTCAAACGGATGGACAAACTGAAGTTGTAAATAGAACTTTGGGAACACTTGTGCGTGCTATTCTTAAAAAGAACTTGGATTCACATTTCTATGGACTTTATTTTGGGGTTGCCTAGGACTAAGAAGGGGAGGGATTCTATTTTTGGATTACTTTATGGGCTAAACTTTGCTCAATATTGTTGTAATCTACTACTTGTCATCCCCAAACGGATGGACAAACTGAAGTTGTAAATAGAACTTTGGGAACACTTTTGCGTGCTATTCTTAAAAGAACTTGGACTGACATTTCTGTGGACTTTATTTTGGGGTTGCCTAGGACTAAGAAGGTGAGGGATTCTATTTTTGGATTACTTTATGGGCTAAACTTTGCTCAATATTGTTGTAATCTACTACTTGTCATCCTCAAACGGATGGACAAACTGAAGTTGTAAATAGAACTTTGGGAACACTTGTGCGTGCTATTCTTAAAAGAACTTGGATTAACATTTCTATGTACTTTATTTTGGGGTTGCCTAGGACTAAGAAGGGGAGGGATTCTATTTTTGGATTACTTTATGGGCTAAACTTTGCTCAATATTGTTGTAATCTACTACTTGTCATCCTCAAACGGATGGAAAAACTGAAGTTGTCAAAGAACTTATATGGCCTAACCTTTGCTCAATATTGTTGTAATCTGCTACTTGTCATTCTCAAACGGATGGACAAACTGAAGTTGTAAATAGAACTTTGGGAACACTTTTGCGTGCTATTCTTAAAAAGAACTTGGATTGACATTTCTATGCACTTTATTTTGGGGTTGCCTAGGACTGAGAAGGTGAGGGATTCTATTTTTGGATTACTTTATGGGCTAAACTTTGCTCAATATTGTTGTAATCTACTACTTGTCATCCTCAAACGGATGGACAAACTGAAGTTGTAAATAGAACTTTGAGAACACTTTTGCGTGCTATTCTTAAAAAGAACTTGGATTGACATTTCTATGCACTTTATTCTGGGGTTGCGTAGGACTAAGAAGGGGAGGGATTCTATTTTTGGTTTACTTTATGGGCTAAACTTTGCTCAATATTGTTGTAATCTACTATTTGTCATCCTCAAACGGATGGACAAACTGAAGTTGTCAATCGAACTTATATGGGCTAAACTTTGCTCCATATTGTTGTAATCTACTACTTGTCATCCTCAAACGGATGGACAAACTGAAGTTGTAAATAGAACTTTGGGAACACTTTTGCGTGCTATTCTTAAAAGAACTTGGACTGACATTTCTATGTACTTTATTTTGGGGTTGCCTAGGACTAAGAAGGTGAGGGATTCTATTTTTAGATTACTTTATGGGCTAAACTTTGTTCAATATTGTTGTAATCTACTACTTGTCATCCTCAAACGGATGGACAAACTGAAGTTGTAAATAGAACTTTGGGAACACTTGTGCGTGCTATTCTTAAAAAGAACTTGGATTGACATTTCTATGCACTTTATTTTGGAGTTGCCTAGGAATAAGAAGGGGAGGGATTCTATTTTTGGATTACTTTATGGGCTAAACTTTGCTCAATATTGTTGTAATCTACTACTTGTCATCCTCAAACGGATGGACAAACTGAAGTTGTAAATAGAACTTTGGGAACACTTGTGCGTGCTATTCTTAAAAAGAACTTGGATTGACATTTCTATGCACTTTATTTTGGGGTTGCCTAGGACTAAGAAGGGGAGGGATTCTATTTTTGGATTACTTTATGGGCTAAACTTTGCTCAATATTGTTGTAATCTACTACTTTTCATCCTCAAACGGATGGACAAACTGAAGTTGTCAATAGAACTTTGGGAACACTTTTGCGTACTATTCTTAAAAAGAACTTGGATTGACATTTCTATGGACTTTATTTTGGGGTTGCCTAGGACTGAGAAGGTGAGGGATTCTATTTTTGGATTACTTTATGGGCTAAACTTTGCTCAATATTGTTGTAATCTACTACTTGTCATCCTCAAACGGATGGACAAACTGAAATTGTAAATAGAACTTTGAGAACACTTTTGCGTGTATTCTTAAAAAGAACTTGGATTGACATTTCTATGCACTTTATTCTGGGGTTGCCTAGGACTAAGAAAGGGAGGGATTCTATTTTTGGTTTACTTTATGGGCTAAACTTTGCTCAATATTGTTGTAATCTACTATTTGTCATCCTCAAACGGATGGACAAACTGAAGTTGTCAATAGAACTTATATGGGCTAAAGTTTGCTCAATATTGTTGTAATCTACTACTTGTCATCCCCAAACGGATGGACAAACTGAAGTTGTAAATAGAACTTTGGGAACACTTGTGCGTGCTATTCTTAAAAGAACTTGGATTGACATTTCTATGGACTTTATTTTGGGGTTGCCTAGGACTAAGAAGGGGAGGGATTCTATTTTTGCATTACTTTATGGGCTAAACTTTGCTCCATATTGTTGTAATCTACTACTTGTCATCCTCAAACGGATGGACAAACTGAAGTTGTAAATAGAACTTTGGGAACACTTTTGCGTGCTATTCTGAAAAGAACTTGGACTGACATTTCTATGCACTTTATTTTGGGGTTGCCTAGGACTAAGAAGGTGAGGGATTCTATTTTTGGATTACTTTATGGGCTAAACTTTGCTCAATATTGTTGTAATCTACTACTTGTCATCCTCAAACGGATGGACAAACTGAAGTTGTAAATAGAACTTTGGGAACACTTGTGCGTGCTATTCTTAAAAAGAACTTGGATTCACATTTCTATGGACTTTATTTTGGGGTTGCCTAGGACTAAGAAGGGGAGGGATTCTATTTTTGGATTACTTTATGGGCTAAACTTTGCTCAATATTGTTGTAATCTACTACTTGTCATCCCCAAACGGATGGACAAACTGAAGTTGTAAATAGAACTTTGGGAACACTTTTGCGTGCTATTCTTAAAAGAACTTGGACTGACATTTCTGTGGACTTTATTTTGGGGTTGCCTAGGAATAAGAAGGTGAGGGATTCTATTTTTGGATTACTTTATGGGCTAAACTTTGCTCAATATTGTTGTAATCTACTACTTGTCATCCTCAAACGGATGGACAAACTGAAGTTGTAAATAGAACTTTGGGAACACTTGTGCGTGCTATTCTTAAAAGAACTTGGATTAACATTTCTATGTACTTTATTTTGGGGTTGCCTAGGACTAAGAAGGGGAGGGATTCTATTTTTGGATTACTTTATGGGCTAAACTTTGCTCAATATTGTTGTAATCTACTACTTGTCATCCTCAAACGGATGGAAAAACTGAAGTTGTCAAAGAACTTATATGGCCTAACCTTTGCTCAATATTGTTGTAATCTGCTACTTGTCATTCTCAAACGGATGGACAAACTGAAGTTGTAAATAGAACTTTGGGAACACTTTTGCGTGCTATTCTTAAAAAGAACTTGGATTGACATTTCTATGCACTTTATTTTGGGGTTGCCTAGGACTGAGAAGGTGAGGGATTCTATTTTTGGATTACTTTATGGGCTAAACTTTGCTCAATATTGTTGTAATCTACTACTTGTCATCCTCAAACGGATGGACAAACTGAAGTTGTAAATAGAACTTTGAGAACACTTTTGCGTGCTATTCTTAAAAAGAACTTGGATTGACATTTCTATGCACTTTATTCTGGGGTTGCGTAGGACTAAGAAGGGGAGGGATTCTATTTTTGGTTTACTTTATGGGCTAAACTTTGCTCAATATTGTTGTAATCTACTATTTGTCATCCTCAAACGGATGGACAAACTGAAGTTGTCAATCGAACTTATATGGGCTAAACTTTGCTCCATATTGTTGTAATCTACTACTTGTCATCCTCAAACGGATGGACAAACTGAAGTTGTAAATAGAACTTTGGGAACACTTTTGCGTGCTATTCTTAAAAGAACTTGGACTGACATTTCTATGTACTTTATTTTGGGGTTGCCTAGGACTAAGAAGGTGAGGGATTCTATTTTTAGATTACTTTATGGGCTAAACTTTGTTCAATATTGTTGTAATCTACTACTTGTCATCCTCAAACGGATGGACAAACTGAAGTTGTAAATAGAACTTTGGGAACACTTGTGCGTGCTATTCTTAAAAAGAACTTGGATTGACATTTCTATGCACTTTATTTTGGAGTTGCCTAGGAATAAGAAGGGGAGGGATTCTATTTTTGGATTACTTTATGGGCTAAACTTTGCTCAATATTGTTGTAATCTACTACTTGTCATCCTCAAACGGATGGACAAACTGAAGTTGTAAATAGAACTTTGGGAACACTTGTGCGTGCTATTCTTAAAAAGAACTTGGATTGACATTTCTATGCACTTTATTTTGGGGTTGCCTAGGACTAAGAAGGGGAGGGATTCTATTTTTGGATTACTTTATGGGCTAAACATTGCTCAATATTGTTGTAATCTACTACTTGTCATCCTCAAACAGATGGACAAACTGAAGTTGTAAATAGAACTTTGGGAACACTTTTGCGTGCTATTCTTAAAAAGAACTTGGATTGACATTTCTATGCACTTTATTTTTGGGTTGCCTAGGACTAAGAAGGGGAGGGATTCTATTTTTGGATTACTTTATGGCTAAACTTTGCTCAATATTGTTGTAATCTACTACTTGTCATCCTCAAACGGATGGACAAACTGAAGTTGTAAATAGAACTTTGAGAACACTTTTGCGTGCTATTCTTAAAAAGAACTTGGATTGACATTTCTATGGACTTTATTCTTGGGTTGCCTAGGACTAAGAAGGGGAGGGATTCTATTTTTGGATTACTTTATGGGCTAAACTTTGCTCAATATTGTTGTAATCTACTACTTGTCATCCTCAAACGGATGGACAAACTGAAGTTGTCAATAGAACTTTAGGAACACTTTTGCGTGCTATTCTTAAAAAGAACTTGGATTGACATTTCTATGGACTTTATTTTGGGGTTGCCAAGGACTAAGAAGGGGAGGGATTCTATTTTTGGATTACTTTATGGCTAAACTTTGCTCAATATTGTTGTAATCTACTACTTGTCATCCTCAAACAGATGGACAAACTGAAGTTGTAAATAGAACTTTGGGAACACTTTTGCGTGCTATTCTTAAAAAGAACTTGGATTGACATTTCTATGGACTTTATTTGGGGTTGCCTAGGACTAAGAAGGGGAGGGATTCTATTTTTGGATTACTTTATGGGCTAAACTTTGCACAATAAAGTTGTAATCTACAACTTGTCATCCTCAAACGGATGGACAAACTGAAGTTGTAAATAGAACTTTGGGAACACTTTTGCGTGCTATTCTTAAAAAGAACTTGGATTGACATTTTCTATGCACTTTATTTTGGGGTTGCCTAGGACTAAGAAGGGGAGGGATTCTATTTTTGGATTACTTTATGGCTAAACTTTGCTCAATATTGTTGTAATCTACTACTTGTCATCCTCAAACGGATGGACAAACTGAAGTTGTAAATAGAACTTTGAGAACACTTTTGCGTGCTATTCTTAAAAAGAACTTGGATTGACATTTCTATGGACTTTATTCTTGGGTTGCCTAGGACTAAGAAGGGGAGGGATTCTATTTTTGGATTACTTTATGGGCTAAACTTTGCTCAATATTGTTGTAATCTACTATTTGTCATCCTCAAACGGATGGACAAACTGAAGTTGTCAATAGAACTTATATGGGCTAAACTTTGCTCAATATTGTTGTAATCTACTACTTGTCATCCCCAAACGGATGGACAAACAGAAGTTGTAAATAGAACTTTGAGAACACTTTTGCGTGCTATTCTTAAAAGAACTTGGACTGACATTTCTGTGGACTTTATTTTGGGGTTGCCTAGTACTAAGAAGGTGAGGGATTCTATTTTTGGATTACTTTATGGGCTAAACTTTGCTCAATATTGTTGTAATCTACTACTTGTCATCCTCAAACGAATGGAAAAACTGAAGTTGTCAAAGAACTTATATGGCCTAACCTTTGCTCAATATTGTTGTAATCTACTACTTATCATTCTCAAACGGATGGACAAACTGAAGTTGTAAATAGAACTTTGGGAACACTTTTGCGTGCTATTCTTAAAAAGAACTTGGATTGACATTTCTATGCACTTTATTTTGGGGTTGCCTAGGACTGAGAAGGTGAGGGATTCTATTTTTGGATTACTTTATGGGCTAAACTTTGCTCAATATTGTTGTAATCTACTACTTGTCATCCTCAAACGGATGGACAAACTGAAGTTGTAAATAGAACTTTGAGAACACTTTTGCGTGCTATTCTTAAAAAGAACTTGGATTGACATTTCTATGCACTTTATTCTGGGGTTGCGTAGGACTAAGAAGGGGAGGGATTCTATTTTGGTTTACTTTATGGGCTAAACTTTGCTCAATATTGTTGTAATCTACTATTTGTCATCCTCAAACGGATGGACAAACTGAAGTTGTCAATCGAACTTATATGGGCTAAACTTTGCTCAATATTGTTGTAATCTACTACTTGTCATCCCCAAACGGATGGACAAACTGAAGTTGTAAATAGAACTTTGGGAACACTTGTGCGTGCTATTCTTAAAAGAACTTGGATTGACATTTCTATGGACTTTATTTTGGGGTTGCCTAGGACTAAGAAGGGGAGGGATTCTATTTTTGCATTACTTTATGGGCTAAACTTTGCTCCATATTGTTGTAATCTACTACTTGTCATCCTCAAACGGATGGACAAACTGAAGTTGTAAATAGAACTTTGGGAACACTTTTGCGTGCTATTCTTAAAAGAACTTGGACTGACATTTCTATGTACTTTATTTTGGGGTTGCCTAGGACTAAGAAGGTGAGGGATTCTATTTTTAGATTACTTTATGGGCTAAACTTTGTTCAATATTGTTGTAATCTACTACTTGTCATCCTCAAACGGATGGACAAACTGAAGTTGTAAATAGAACTTTGGGAACACTTTTGCGTGCTATTCTTAAAAGAACTTGGACTGACATTTCTGTGGACTTTATTTTGGGGTTGCCTAGGACTAAGAAGGTGAGGGATTCTATTTTTGGATTACTTTATGGGCTAAACTTTGCTCAATATTGTTGTAATCTACTACTTGTCATCCTCAAACGGATGGACAAACTGAAGTTGTAAATAGAACTTTGGGAACACTTGTGCGTGCTATTCTTAAAAGAACTTGGATTAACATTTCTATGCACTTTATTTTGGGGTTGCTTAGGACTAAGAAGGGGAGGGATTCTATTTTTGGATTACTTTATGGGCTAAACTTTGCTCAATATTGTTGTAATCTACTACTTGTCATCCTCAAACGGATGGAAAAACTGAAGTTGTCAAAGAACTTATATGGCCTAACCTTTGCTCAATATTGTTGTAATCTGCTACTTGTCATTCTCAAACGGATGGACAAACTGAAGTTGTAAATAGAACTTTGGGAACACTTTTGCGTGCTATTCTTAAAAAGAACTTGGATTGACATTTCTATGCACTTTATTTTGGGGTTGCCTAGGACTGAGAAGGTGAGGGATTCTATTTTTGGATTACTTTATGGGCTAAACTTTGCTCAATATTGTTGTAATCTACTACTTGTCATCCTCAAACGGATGGACAAACTGAAGTTGTAAATAGAACTTTGAGAACACTTTTGCGTGCTATTCTTAAAAGAACTTGGATTGACATTTCTATGCACTTTATTCTGGGGTTGCGTAGGACTAAGAAGGGGAGGGATTCTATTTTTGGTTTACTTTATGGGCTAAACTTTGCTCAATATTGTTGTAATCTACTATTTTTCATCCTCAAACGGATGGACAAACTGAAGTTGTCAATCGAACTTATATGGGCTAAACTTGCTCAATATTGTTGTAATCTACTACTTGTCATCCCCAAACGGATGGACAAACTGAAGTTGTAAATAGAACTTTGGGAACACTTGTGCGTGCTATTCTTAAAAGAACTTGGATTGACATTTCTATGGACTTTATTTTGGGGTTGCCTAGGACTAAGAAGGGGAGGGATTCTATTTTTGCATTACTTTATGGGCTAAACTTTGCTCCATATTGTTGTAATCTACTACTTGTCATCCTCAAACGGATGGACAAACTGAAGTTGTAAATAGAACTTTGGGAACACTTTTGCGTGCTATTCTTAAAAGAACTTGGACTGACATTTCTATGTACTTTATTTTGGGGTTGCCTAGGACTAAGAAGGTGAGGGATTCTATTTTTAGATTACTTTATGGGCTAAACTTTGTTCAATATTGTTGTAATCTACTACTTGTCATCCTCAAACGGATGGACAAACTGAAGTTGTAAATAGAACTTTGGGAACACTTGTGCGTGCTATTCTTAAAAAGAACTTGGATTGACATTTCTATGCACTTTATTTTGGAGTTGCCTAGGACTAAGAAGGGGAGGGATTCTATTTTTGGATTACTTTATGGGCTAAACTTTGCTCAATATTGTTGTAATCTACTACTTGTCATCCTCAAACGGATGGACAAACTGAGTTGTAAATAGAACTTTGGGAACACTTGTGCGTGCTATTCTTAAAAAGAACTTGGATTGACATTTCTATGCACTTTATTTTGGGGTTGCCTAGGACTAAGAAGGGGAGGGATTCTATTTTTGGATTACTTTATGGGCTAAACATTGCTCAATATTGTTGTAATCTACTACTTGTCATCCTCAAACAGATGGACAAACTGAAGTTGTAAATAGAACTTTGGGAACACTTTTGCGTGCTATTCTTAAAAAGAACTTGGATTGACATTTCTATGCACTTTATTTTGGGGTTGCCTAGGACTAAGAAGGGGAGGGATTCTATTTTTGGATTACTTTATGGCTAAACTTTGCTCAATATTGTTGTAATCTACTACTTGTCATCCTCAAACGGATGGACAAACTGAAGTTGTAAATAGAACTTTGAGAACACTTTTGCGTGCTATTCTTAAAAAGAACTTGGATTGACATTTCTATGGACTTTATTCTTGGGTTGCCTAGGACTAAGAAGGGGAGGGATTCTATTTTTGGATTACTTTATGGGCTAAACTTTGCTCAATATTGTTGTAATCTACTACTTGTCATCCTCAAACGGATGGACAAACTGAAGTTGTCAATAGAACTTTAGGAACACTTTTGCGTGCTATTCTTAAAAAGAACTTGGATTGACATTTCTATGGACTTTATTTTGGGGTTGCCAAGGACTAAGAAGGGGAGGGATTCTATTTTTGGATTACTTTATGGCTAAACTTTGCTCAATATTGTTGTAATCTACTACTTGTCATCCTCAAACAGATGGACAAACTGAAGTTGTAAATAGAACTTTGGGAACACTTTTGCGTGCTATTCTTAAAAAGAACTTGGATTGACATTTCTATGGACTTTATTTGGGGTTGCCTAGGACTAAGAAGGGGAGGGATTCTATTTTTGGATTACTTTATGGGCTAAACTTTGCACAATAAAGTTGTAATCTACAACTTGTCATCCTCAAACGGATGGACAAACTGAAGTTGTAAATAGAACTTTGGAAACACTTTTGCGTGCTATTCTTAAAAAGAACTTGGATTGACATTTTCTATGCACTTTATTTGGGGTTGCCTAGGACTAAGAAGGGGAGGGATTCTATTTTTGGATTACTTTATGGCTAAACTTTGCTCAATATTGTTGTAATCTACTACTTGTCATCCTCAAACGGATGGACAAACTGAAGTTGTAAATAGAACTTTGAGAACACTTTTGCGTGCTATTCTTAAAAAGAACTTGGATTGACATTTCTATGGACTTTATTCTTGGGTTGCCTAGGACTAAGAAGGGGAGGGATTCTATTTTTGGATTACTTTATGGGCTAAACTTTGCTCAATATTGTTGTAATCTACTATTTGTCATCCTCAAACGGATGGACAAACTGAAGTTGTCAATAGAACTTATATGAGCTAAACTTTGCTCAATATTGTTGTAATCTACTACTTGTCATCCCCAAACGGATGGACAAACTGAAGTTTTAAATAGAACTTTGAGAACACTTTTGCGTGCTATTCTTAAAAGAACTTGGACTGACATTCTGTGGACTTTATTTTGGGTTTGCCTAGTACTAAGAAGGTGAGGATTCTATTTTTGGATTACTTTATGGGCCTAAACTTTGCTCAATATTGTTGTAATCTACTACTTGTCATCCTCAAACGGATGGAAAAACTGAAGTTGTCAAAGAACTTATATGGCCTAACCTTTGCTCATATTGTTGTAATCTACTACTTATCATTCTCAAACGGATGGACAAACTGAAGTTGTAAATAGAACTTTGGGAACACTTTTGCGTGCTATTCTTAAAAAGAACTTGGATTGACATTTCTATGCACTTTATTTGGGGTTGCCTAGGACTGAGAAGGTGAGGGATTCTATTTTTGGATTACTTTATGGGCTAAACTTTGCTCAATATTGTTGTAATCTACTACTTGTCATCCTCAAACGGATGGACAAACTGAAGTTGTAAATAGAACTTTGGGAACACTTGTGCGTGCTATTCTTAAAAAGAACTTGGATTGACATTTCTATGCACTTTATTTTGGGGTTGCCTAGGACTAAGAAGGGGAGGGATTCTATTTTTGAATTACTTTATGGGCTAAACTTTGCTCAATATTGTTGTAATCTACTACTTGTCATCCTCAAACGGATGGAAAAACTGAAGTTGTCAAAGAACTTATATGGCCTAACCTTTGCTCAATATTGTTGTAATCTGCTACTTGTCATTCTCAAACGGATGGACAAACTGAAGTTGTAAATAGAACTTTGGGAACACTTTTGCGTGCTATTCTTAAAAAGAACATGGATTGACATTTCTATGCACTTTATTTTGGGGTTGCCTAGGACTAAGAAGGGGAGGGATTCTATTTTTGGATTACTTTATGGGCTAAACTTTGCTCAATATTGTTGTAATCTACTACTTGTCATCCTCAAACGGATGGACAAACTGAAGTTGTCAATAGAACTTTGGGAACACTTTTGCGTGCTATTCTTAAAAAGAACTTGGATTGACATTTCTATGGACTTTATTTTGGGGTTGCCTAGGACTGAGAAGGTGAGGGATTCTATTTTTGGATTACTTTATGGGCTAAACTTTGCTCAATATTGTTGTAATCTACTACTTGTCATCCTCAAACGGATGGACAAACTGAAATTGTAAATAGAACTTTGAGAACACTTTTGCGTGTATTCTTAAAAAGAACTTGGATTGACATTTCTATGCACTTTATTCTGGGGTTGCCTAGGACTAAGAAAGGGAGGGATTCTATTTTTGGTTTACTTTATGGGCTAAACTTTGCTCAATATTGTTGTAATCTACTATTTGTCATCCTCAAACGGATGGACAAACTGAAGTTGTCAATAGAACTTATATGGGCTAAAGTTTGCTCAATATTGTTGTAATCGACTACTTGTCATCCCCAAACGGATGGACAAACTGAAGTTGTAAATAGAACTTTGGGAACACTTGTGCGTGCTATTCTTAAAAGAACTTGGATTGACATTTCTATGGACTTTATTTTGGGGTTGCCTAGGACTAAGAAGGGGAGGGATTCTATTTTTGCATTACTTTATGGGCTAAACTTTGCTCCATATTGTTGTAATCTACTACTTGTCATCCTCAAACGGATGGACAAACTGAAGTTGTAAATAGAACTTTGGGAACACTTTTGCGTGCTATTCTGAAAAGAACTTGGACTGACATTTCTATGCACTTTATTTTGGGGTTGCCTAGGACTAAGAAGGTGAGGGATTCTATTTTTGGATTACTTTATGGGCTAAACTTTGCTCAATATTGTTGTAATCTACTACTTGTCATCCTCAAACGGATGGACAAACTGAAGTTGTAAATAGAACTTTGGGAACACTTGTGCGTGCTATTCTTAAAAAGAACTTGGATTCACATTTCTATGGACTTTATTTTGGGGTTGCCTAGGACTAAGAAGGGGAGGGATTCTATTTTTGGATTACTTTATGGGCTAAACTTTGCTCAATATTGTTGTAATCTACTACTTGTCATCCCCAAACGGATGGACAAACTGAAGTTGTAAATAGAACTTTGGGAACACTTTTGCGTGCTATTCTTAAAAGAACTTGGACTGACATTTCTGTGGACTTTATTTTGGGGTTGCCTAGGACTAAGAAGGTGAGGGATTCTATTTTTGGATTACTTTATGGGCTAAACTTTGCTCAATATTGTTGTAATCTACTACTTGTCATCCTCAAACGGATGGACAAACTGAAGTTGTAAATAGAACTTTGGGAACACTTGTGCGTGCTATTCTTAAAAGAACTTGGATTAACATTTCTATGTACTTTATTTTGGGGTTGCCTAGGACTAAGAAGGGGAGGGATTCTATTTTTGGATTACTTTATGGGCTAAACTTTGCTCAATATTGTTGTAATCTACTACTTGTCATCCTCAAACAGATGGACAAACTGAAGTTGTAAATAGAACTTTGGGAACACTTTTGCGTGCTATTCTTAAAAGAACTTGGATTGACATTTCTATGCACTTTATTTTGGGGTTGCCTAGGACTAAGAAGGGGAGGGATTCTATTTTTGGATTACTTTATGGCTAAACTTTGCTCCATATTGTTGTAATCTACTACTTGTCATCCTCAAACGGATGGACAAACTGAAGTTGTAAATAGAACTTTGAGAACACTTTTGCGTGCTATTCTTAAAAGAACTTGGATTGACATTTCTATGGACTTTATTCTTGGGGTTGCCTAGGACTAAGAAGGGGAGGGATTCTATTTTTGGATTACTTTATGGGCTAAACTTTGCTCAATATTGTTGTAATCTACTATTGTCATCCTCAAACGGATGGACAAACTGAAGTTGTCAATCGAACTTATATGGGCTAAACTTTGCTCCATATTGTTGTAATCTACTACTTGTCATCCTCAAACGGATGGACAAACTGAAGTTGTAAATAGAACTTTGGGAACACTTTTGCGTGCTATTCTTAAAAGAACTTGGACTGACATTTCTATGTACTTTATTTTGGGGTTGCCTAGGACTAAGAAGGTGAGGGATTCTATTTTTAGATTACTTTATGGGCTAAACTTTGTTCAATATTGTTGTAATCTACTACTTGTCATCCTCAAACGGATGGACAAACTGAAGTTGTAAATAGAACTTTGGGAACACTTGTGCGTGCTATTCTTAAAAAGAACTTGGATTGACATTTCTATGCACTTTATTTTGGAGTTGCCTAGGACTAAGAAGGGGAGGGATTCTATTTTTGGATTACTTTATGGGCTAAACTTTGCTCAATATTGTTGTAATCTACTACTTGTCCATCCTCAAAACGGATGGACAAACTGAAGTTGTAAATAGAACTTTGGGAACACTTGTGCGTGCTATTCTTAAAAAGAACTTGGATTGACATTTCTATGCACTTTATTTTGGGGTTGCCTAGGACTAAGAAGGGGAGGGATTCTATTTTTGGATTACTTTATGGGCTAAACATTGCTCAATATTGTTGTAATCTACTACTTGTCATCCTCAAACAGATGGACAAACTGAAGTTGTAAATAGAACTTTGGGAACACTTTTGCGTGCTATTCTTAAAAAGAACTTGGATTGACATTTCTATGCACTTTATTTTTGGGTTGCCTAGGACTAAGAAGGGGAGGGATTCTATTTTTGGATTACTTTATGGCTAAACTTTGCTCAATATTGTTGTAATCTACTACTTGTCATCCTCAAACGGATGGACAAACTGAAGTTGTAAATAGAACTTTGAGAACACTTTTGCGTGCTATTCTTAAAAAGAACTTGGATTGACATTTCTATGGACTTTATTCTTGGGTTGCCTAGGACTAAGAAGGGGAGGGATTCTATTTTTGGATTACTTTATGGGCTAAACTTTGCTCAATATTGTTGTAATCTACTACTTGTCATCCTCAAACGGATGGACAAACTGAAGTTGTCAATAGAACTTTAGGAACACTTTTGCGTGCTATTCTTAAAAAGAACTTGGATTGACATTTCTATGGACTTTATTTTGGGGTTGCCAAGGACTAAGAAGGGGAGGGATTCTATTTTTGGATTACTTTATGGCTAAACTTTGCTCAATATTGTTGTAATCTACTACTTGTCATCCTCAAACAGATGGACAAACTGAAGTTGTAAATAGAACTTTGGGAACACTTTTGCGTGCTATTCTTAAAAAGAACTTGGATTGACATTTCTATGGACTTTATTTGGGGTTGCCTAGGACTAAGAAGGGGAGGGATTCTATTTTTGGATTACTTTATGGGCTAAACTTTGCTCAATATTGTTGTAATCTACTATTTGTCATCCTCAAACGGATGGACAAACTGAAGTTGTCAATCGAACTTATATGGGCTAAACTTTGCTCAATATTGTTGTAATCTACTACTTGTCATCCCCAAACGGATGGACAAACTGAAGTTGTAAATAGAACTTTGGGAACACTTGTGCGTGCTATTCTTAAAAGAACTTGGATTGACATTTCTATGGACTTTATTTTGGGGTTGCCTAGGACTAAGAAGGGGAGGGATTCTATTTTTGCATTACTTTATGGGCTAAACTTTGCTCCATATTGTTGTAATCTACTACTTGTCATCCTCAAACGGATGGACAAACTGAAGTTGTAAATAGAACTTTGGGAACACTTTTGCGTGCTATTCTTAAAAGAACTTGGACTGACATTTCTATGTACTTTATTTTGGGGTTGCCTAGGACTAAGAAGGTGAGGGATTCTATTTTTAGATTACTTTATGGGCTAAACTTTGTTCAATATTGTTGTAATCTACTACTTGTCATCCTCAAACGGATGGACAAACTGAAGTTGTAAATAGAACTTTGGGAACACTTTTGCGTGCTATTCTTAAAAGAACTTGGACTGACATTTCTGTGGACTTTATTTTGGGGTTGCCTAGGACTAAGAAGGTGAGGGATTCTATTTTTGGATTACTTTATGGGCTAAACTTTGCTCAATATTGTTGTAATCTACTACTTGTCATCCTCAAACGGATGGACAAACTGAAGTTGTAAATAGAACTTTGGGAACACTTGTGCGTGCTATTCTTAAAAGAACTTGGATTAACATTTCTATGCACTTTATTTTGGGGTTGCTTAGGACTAAGAAGGGGAGGGATTCTATTTTTGGATTACTTTATGGGCTAAACTTTGCTCAATATTGTTGTAATCTACTACTTGTCATCCTCAAACGGATGGAAAAACTGAAGTTGTCAAAGAACTTATATGGCCTAACCTTTGCTCAATATTGTTGTAATCTGCTACTTGTCATTCTCAAACGGATGGACAAACTGAAGTTGTAAATAGAACTTTGGGAACACTTTTGCGTGCTATTCTTAAAAAGAACTTGGATTGACATTTCTATGCACTTTATTTTGGGGTTGCCTAGGACTGAGAAGGTGAGGGATTCTATTTTTGGATTACTTTATGGGCTAAACTTTGCTCAATATTGTTGTAATCTACTACTTGTCATCCTCAAACGGATGGACAAACTGAAGTTGTAAATAGAACTTTGAGAACACTTTTGCGTGCTATTCTTAAAAAGAACTTGGATTGACATTTCTATGCACTTTATTCTGGGGTTGCGTAGGACTAAGAAGGGGAGGGATTCTATTTTTGGTTTACTTTATGGGCTAAACTTTGCTCAATATTGTTGTAATCTACTATTTTTCATCCTCAAACGGATGGACAAACTGAAGTTGTCAATCGAACTTATATGGGCTAAACTTTGCTCAATATTGTTGTAATCTACTACTTGTCATCCCCAAACGGATGGACAAACTGAAGTTGTAAATAGAACTTTGGGAACACTTGTGCGTGCTATTCTTAAAAGAACTTGGATTGACATTTCTATGGACTTTATTTTGGGGTTGCCTAGGACTAAGAAGGGGAGGGATTCTATTTTTGCATTACTTTATGGGCTAAACTTTGCTCCATATTGTTGTAATCTACTACTTGTCATCCTCAAACGGATGGACAAACTGAAGTTGTAAATAGAACTTTGGGAACACTTTTGCGTGCTATTCTTAAAAGAACTTGGACTGACATTTCTATGTACTTTATTTTGGGGTTGCCTAGGACTAAGAAGGTGAGGGATTCTATTTTTAGATTACTTTATGGGCTAAACTTTGTTCAATATTGTTGTAATCTACTACTTGTCATCCTCAAACGGATGGACAAACTGAAGTTGTAAATAGAACTTTGGGAACACTTGTGCGTGCTATTCTTAAAAAGAACTTGGATTGACATTTCTATGCACTTTATTTTGGAGTTGCCTAGGACTAAGAAGGGGAGGGATTCTATTTTTGGATTACTTTATGGGCTAAACTTTGCTCAATATTGTTGTAATCTACTACTTGTCATCCTCAAACGGATGGACAAACTGAGTTGTAAATAGAACTTTGGGAACACTTGTGCGTGCTATTCTTAAAAAGAACTTGGATTGACATTTCTATGCACTTTATTTTGGGGTTGCCTAGGACTAAGAAGGGGAGGGATTCTATTTTTGGATTACTTTATGGGCTAAACATTGCTCAATATTGTTGTAATCTACTACTTGTCATCCTCAAACAGATGGACAAACTGAAGTTGTAAATAGAACTTTGGGAACACTTTTGCGTGCTATTCTTAAAAAGAACTTGGATTGACATTTCTATGCACTTTATTTTGGGGTTGCCTAGGACTAAGAAGGGGAGGGATTCTATTTTTGGATTACTTTATGGCTAAACTTTGCTCAATATTGTTGTAATCTACTACTTGTCATCCTCAAACGGATGGACAAACTGAAGTTGTAAATAGAACTTTGAGAACACTTTTGCGTGCTATTCTTAAAAAGAACTTGGATTGACATTTCTATGGACTTTATTCTTGGGTTGCCTAGGACTAAGAAGGGGAGGGATTCTATTTTTGGATTACTTTATGGGCTAAACTTTGCTCAATATTGTTGTAATCTACTACTTGTCATCCTCAAACGGATGGACAAACTGAAGTTGTCAATAGAACTTTAGGAACACTTTTGCGTGCTATTCTTAAAAAGAACTTGGATTGACATTTCTATGGACTTTATTTTGGGGTTGCCAAGGACTAAGAAGGGGAGGGATTCTATTTTTGGATTACTTTATGGCTAAACTTTGCTCAATATTGTTGTAATCTACTACTTGTCATCCTCAAACAGATGGACAAACTGAAGTTGTAAATAGAACTTTGGGAACACTTTTGCGTGCTATTCTTAAAAAGAACTTGGATTGACATTTCTATGGACTTTATTTGGGGTTGCCTAGGACTAAGAAGGGGAGGGATTCTATTTTTGGATTACTTTATGGGCTAAACTTTGCACAATAAAGTTGTAATCTACAACTTGTCATCCTCAAACGGATGGACAAACTGAAGTTGTAAATAGAACTTTGGAAACACTTTTGCGTGCTATTCTTAAAAAGAACTTGGATTGACATTTTCTATGCACTTTATTTTGGGGTTGCCTAGGACTAAGAAGGGGAGGGATTCTATTTTTGGATTACTTTATGGCTAAACTTTGCTCAATATTGTTGTAATCTACTACTTGTCATCCTCAAACGGATGGACAAACTGAAGTTGTAAATAGAACTTTGAGAACACTTTTGCGTGCTATTCTTAAAAAGAACTTGGATTGACATTTCTATGGACTTTATTCTTGGGTTGCCTAGGACTAAGAAGGGGAGGGATTCTATTTTTGGATTACTTTATGGGCTAAACTTTGCTCAATATTGTTGTAATCTACTATTTGTCATCCTCAAACGGATGGACAAACTGAAGTTGTCAATAGAACTTATATGGGCTAAACTTTGCTCAATATTGTTGTAATCTACTACTTGTCATCCCCAAACGGATGGACAAACTGAAGTTTTAAATAGAACTTTGAGAACACTTTTGCGTGCTATTCTTAAAAGAACTTGGACTGACATTTCTGTGGACTTTATTTTGGGTTTGCCTAGTACTAAGAAGGTGAGGGATTCTATTTTTGGATTACTTTATGGGCTAAACTTTGCTCAATATTGTTGTAATCTACTACTTGTCATCCTCAAACGGATGGAAAAACTGAAGTTGTCAAAGAACTTATATGGCCTAACCTTTGCTCAATATTGTTGTAATCTACTACTTATCATTCTCAAACGGATGGACAAACTGAAGTTGTAAATAGAACTTTGGGAACACTTTTGCGTGCTATTCTTAAAAAGAACTTGGATTGACATTTCTATGCACTTTATTTTGGGGTTGCCTAGGACTGAGAAGGTGAGGGATTCTATTTTTGGATTACTTTATGGGCTAAACTTTGCTCAATATTGTTGTAATCTACTACTTGTCATCCTCAAACGGATTGACAAACTGAAGTTGTAAATAGAACTTTGAGAACACTTTTGCGTGCTATTCTTAAAAAGAACTTGGATTGACATTTCTATGCACTTTATTCTGGGGTTGCGTAGGACTAAGAAGGGGAGGGATTCTATTTTTGGTTTACTTTATGGGCTAAACTTTGCTCAATATTGTTGTAATCTACTATTTGTCATCCTCAAACGGATGGACAAACTGAAGTTGTCAATCGAACTTATATGGGCTAAACTTTGCTCAATATTGTTGTAATCTACTACTTGTCATCCCCAAACGGATGGACAAACTGAAGTTGTAAATAGAACTTTGGGAACACTTGTGCGTGCTATTCTTAAAAGAACTTGGATTGACATTTCTATGGACTTTATTTTGGGGTTGCCTAGGACTAAGAAGGGGAGGGATTCTATTTTTGCATTACTTTATGGGCTAAACTTTGCTCCATATTGTTGTAATCTACTACTTGTCATCCTCAAACGGATGGACAAACTGAAGTTGTAAATAGAACTTTGGGAACACTTTTGCGTGCTATTCTTAAAAGAACTTGGACTGACATTTCTATGTACTTTATTTTGGGGTTGCCTAGGACTAAGAAGGTGAGGGATTCTATTTTTAGATTACTTTATGGGCTAAACTTTGTTCAATATTGTTGTAATCTACTACTTGTCATCCCCAAACGGATGGACAAACTGAAGTTGTAAATAGAACTTTGGGAACACTTGTGCGTGCTATTCTTAAAAGAACTTGGATTGACATTTCTATGGACTTTATTTTGGGGTTGCCTAGGACTAAGAAGGGAGAGATTCTATTTTTGCATTACTTTATGGGCTAAACTTTGCTCCATGTTGTTGTAATCTACTACTTGTCATCCTCAAACGGATGGACAAACTGAAGTTGTAAATAGAACTTTGGGAACACTTTTGCGTGCTATTCTTAAAAGAACTTGGACTGACATTTCTATGTACTTTATTTTGGGGTTGCCTAGGACTAAGAAGGTGAGGGATTCTATTTTTAGATTACTTTATGGGCTAAACTTTGTTCAATATTGTTGTAATCTACTACTTGTCATCCTCAAACGGATGGACAAACTGAAGTTGTAAATAGAACTTTGGGAACACTTGTGCGTGCTATTCTTAAAAAGAACTTGGATTGACATTTCTATGCACTTTATTTTGGGGTTGCCTAGGACTAAGAAGGGGAGGGATTCTATTTTTGGATTACTTTATGGGCTAAACTTTGCTCAATATTGTTGTAATCTACTACTTGTCATCCTCAAACGGATGGACAAACTGAAGTTGTAAATAGAACTTTGGGAACACTTGTGCGTGCTATTCTTAAAAAGAACTTGGATTGACATTTCTATGCACTTTATTTTGGGGTTGCCTAGGACTAAGAAGGGGAGGGATTCTATTTTTGGATTACTTTATGGGCTAAACATTGCTCAATATTGTTGTAATCTACTACTTGTCATCCTCAAACAGATGGACAAACTGAAGTTGTAAATAGAACTTTGGGAACACTTTTGCGTGCTATTCTTAAAAAGAACTTGGATTGACATTTCTATGCACTTTATTTCCGTTTGAGGATGACAAGTAGTAGATTACAACAATATGGAGCAAAGTTTAGCCCATAAAGTAATGCAAAAATAAAATCCCTCCCCTTCTTAGTCCTAGGCAACCCCAAAATAAAGTCCATAGAAATGTCAATCCAAGTTCTTTTAAGAATAGCACGCACAAGTGTTCCCAAAGTTCTATTTACAACTTCAGTTTGTCCATCCGTTTGGGGATGACAAGTAGTAGATTACAACAATATTGAGCAAAGTTTAGCCCATATAATTCTATTGACAACTTCAGTTTGTCCATCCGTTTGAGGATGACAAATAGTAGATTACAACAATATTGAGCAAAGTTTAGCCCATAAAGTAATCCAAAAATAGAATCCCTCCCCTTCTTAGTCCTAGGCAACCCCAAAATAAAGTCCATAGAAATGTCAATCCAAGTTCTTTTTAAGAATAGCACGCAAAAGTGTTCCCAAAGTTCTATTTACAACTTCAGTTTGTCCATCCGTTTGAGGATGACAAGTAGTAGATTACAACAATATGGAGCAAAGTTTAGCCCATAAAGTAATGCAAAAATAGAATCCCTCCCCTTCTGAGTCCTAGGCAACCCCAAAATAAAGTCCATAGAAATGTCAATCCAAGTTCTTTTTAAGAATAGCACGCAAAAGTGTTCCCAAAGTTCTATTGACTACTTCAGTTTGTCCATCTGTTTGAGGATGACAAGTAGTAGATTACAACAATATTGAGCAAAGTTTAGCCCATAAAGTAATCCAAAAATAGAATCCCTCCCCTTCTTAGTCCTAGGCAACCCCAAAATAAAGTGCATAGAATTGTCAATCCAAGTTCTTTTAAGAATAGCACGCAAAAGTGTTCCCAAAGTTCTATTTACAACTTCAGTTTGTCCATCCGTTTGAGGATGACAAGTAGTAGATTACAACAATATTGAGCAAAGTTTAGCCCATAAAGTAATCCAAAAATAGAATCCCTCCCCTTCTTAGTCCTAGGCAACCCCAAAATAAAGTGCATAGAAATGTCAGACCAAGTTCTTTTAAGAATAGCACGCAAAAGTGTTCCCAAAGTTCTATTTACAACTTCAGTTTGTCCATCCGTTTGAGGATGACAAGTAGTAGATTACAACAATATGGAGCAAAGTTTAGCCCATAAAGTAATGCAAAAATAGAATCCCTCCCCTTCTTAGTCCTAGGCAACCCCAAAATAAAGTCCATAGAAATGTCAATCCAAGTTCTTTTAAGAATAGCACGCACAAGTGTTCCCAAAGTTCTATTTACAACTTCAGTTTGTCCATCCGTTTGGGGATGACAAGTAGTAGTTTACAACAATATTGAGCAAAGTTTAGCCCATATAATTCTATTGACAACTTCAGTTTGTCCATCCGTTTGAGGATGACAAATAGTAGATTACAACAATATTGAGCAAAGTTTAGCCCATAAAGTAATCCAAAAATAGAATCCCTCCCCTTCTTAGTCCTAGGCAACCCCAAAATAAAGTCCATAGAAATGTCAATCCAAGTTCTTTTTAAGAATAGCACGCAAAAGTGTTCCCAAAGTTCTATTTACAACTTCAGTTTGTCCATCCGTTTGAGGATGACAAGTAGTAGATTACAACAATATGGAGCAAAGTTTAGCCCATAAAGTAATGCAAAAATAGAATCCCTCCCCTTCTGAGTCCTAGGCAACCCCAAAATAAAGTCCATAGAAATGTCAATCCAAGTTCTTTTTAAGAATAGCACGCAAAAGTGTTCCCAAAGTTCTATTGACTACTTCAGTTTGTCCATCTGTTTGAGGATGACAAGTAGTAGATTACAACAATATTGAGCAATGTTTAGCCCATAAAGTAATCCAAAAATAGAATCCCTCCCCTTCTTAGTCCTAGGCAACCCCAAAATAAAGTGCATAGAATTGTCAATCCAAGTTCTTTTAAGAATAGCACGCAAAAGTGTTCCCAAAGTTCTATTTACAACTTCAGTTTGTCCATCCGTTTGAGGATGACAAGTAGTAGATTACAACAATATTGAGGAAAGTTTAGCCCATAAAGTAATCCAAAAATAGAATCCCTCCCCTTCTTAGTCCTAGGCAACCCCAAAATAAAGTGCATAGAAATGTCAATCCAAGTTCTTTTTAAGAATAGTACGCACAAGTGTTCCCAAAGTTTTATTTACAACTTCAGTTTGTCCATCCGTTTGAGGATGACAAGTAGTAGATTACAACAATATTGAGCAAAGTTTAGCCCATAAAGTAATCCAAAAATAGAATCCCTCACCTTCTTATTCCTAGGCAACCCCAAAATAAAGTGCATAGAAATGTCAGTCCAAGTTCTTTTAAGAATAGCACGCAAAAGTGTTCCCAAAGTTCTATTTACAACTTCAGTTTGTCCATCCGTTTGAGGATGACAAGTAGTAGATTACAACAATATGGAGCAAAGTTTAGCCCATAAAGTAATGCAAAAATAGAATCCCTCCCCTTCTTAGTCCTAGGCAACCCCAAAATAAAGTCCATAGAAATGTCAATCCAAGTTCTTTTAAGAATAGCACGCACAAGTGTTCCCAAAGTTCTATTTACAACTTCAGTTTGTCCATCCGTTTGGGGATGACAAGTAGTAGATTACAACAATATTGAGCAAAGTTTAGCCCATATAAGTTCTATTGACAACTTCAGTTTGTCCATCCGTTTGAGGATGACAAGTAGTAGATTACAACAATATTGAGCAATGTTTAGCCCATAAAGTAATCCAAAAATAGAATCCCTCCCCTTCTTAGTCCTAGGCAACCCCAAAATAAAGTCCATAGAAATGTCAATCCAAGTTCTTTTTAAAAATAGCACGCAAAAGTGTTCTCAAAGTTCTATTTACAACTTCAGTTTGTCCATCCGTTTGGGGATGACAAGTAGTAGATTACAACAATATTGAGCAAAGTTTAGCCCATATAAGTTCTATTGACAACTTCAGTTTGTCAATCCGTTTGAGGATGACAAGCAGTAGATTACAACAATATTGAGCAATGTTTAGCCCATAAAGTAATCCAAAAATAGAATCCCTCCCCTTCTTAGTCCTAGGCAACCCCAAAATAAAGTGCATAGAAATGTCAATCCAAGTTCTTTTTAAGAATAGCACGCACAAGTGTTCCCAAAGTTCTATTTACAACTTCAGTTTGTCCATCCGTTTGAGGATGACAAGCAGTAGATTAAAACAATATTGAGCAATGTTTAGCCCATAAAGTAATCCAAAAATAGAATCCCTCCCCTTTTTAGTCCTAGGCAACCCCAAAATAAAGTGCATAGAAATGTCAATCCAAGTTCTTTTTAAGAATAGCACGCACAAGTGTTCCCAAAGTTCTATTTACAACTTCAGTTTGTCCATCCGTTTGAGGATGACAAGTAGTAGATTACAACAATATTGAGCAAAGTTTAGCCCATAAAGTAATCCAAAAATAGAATCCCTCACCTTCTTATTCCTAGGCAACCCCAAAATAAAGTGCATAGAAATGTCAGTCCAAGTTCTTTTAAGAATAGCACGCAAAAGTGTTCCCAAAGTTCTATTTACAACTTCAGTTTGTCCATCCGTTTGAGGATGACAAGTAGTAGATTACAACAATATGGAGCAAAGTTTAGCCAATAAAGTAATGCAAAAATAGAATCCCTCCCCTCCTTAGTCCTAGGCAACCCCAAAATAAAGTCCATAGAAATGTCAATCCAAGTTCTTTTTAAGAATAGCACGCAAAAGTGTTCCCAAAGTTCTATTGACTACTTCAGTTTGTCCATCTGTTTGAGGATGACAAGTAGTAGATTACAACAATATTGAGCAAAGTTTAGCTCATAAAGTAATCCAAAAATAGAATCCCTCCCCTTCTCAGTCCTAGGCAACCCCAAAATAAAGTGCATAGAAATGTCAATCCAAGTTCTTTTTAAGAATAGCACGCAAAAGTGTTCCCAAAGTTCTATTTACAACTTCAGTTTGTCCATCCGTTTGAGAATGACAAGTAGTAGATTACAACAATATTGAGCAAAGGTTAGGCCATATAAGTTCTATTGACAACTTCAGTTTTTCCATCGTTTGAGGATGACAAGTAGTAGATTACAACAATATTGAGCAAAGTTTTAGCCCATAAAGTAATCCAAAAATAGAATCCTCCCCTTCTTAGTCCTAGGCAACCCCAAAATAAAGTGCATAGAAATGTTAATCCAAGTTCTTTTAAGAATAGCACGCCACAAGTGTTCCCAAAGTTCTATTTACAACTTCAGTTTTGTCCATCCGTTTGAGGATGACAAGTAGTAGATTACAACAATATTGAGCAAAGTTTAGCCCATAAAGTAATCCAAAAATAGAATCCCTCACCTTCTTAGTCCTAGGCACCCCAAAATAAGTCCACAGAAATGTCAGGCCAAGTTCTTTTAAGAATAGCACGCAAAAGTGTTCCCAAAGTTCTATTTACAACTTCAGTTTGTCCATCCGTTTGAGGATGACAAGTAGTAGATTACAACAATATGGAGCAAAGTTTAGCCCATAAAGTAATGCAAAAATAGAATCCCTCCCCTTCTTAGTCCTAGGCAACCCCAAAATAAAGTCCATAGAAATGTCAATCCAAGTTCTTTTAAGAATAGCACGCACAAGTGTTCCCAAAGTTCTATTTACAACTTCAGTTTGTCCATCCGTTTGGGGATGACAAGTAGTAGATTACAACAATATTGAGCAAAGTTTTGCCCATATAAGTTCTATTGACAACTTCAGTTTGTCCATCCGTTTGAGGATGACAAATAGTAGATTACAACAATATTGAGCAAAGTTTAGCCCATAAAGTAATCCAAAAATAGAATCCCTCCCCTTCTTAGTCCTAGGCAACCCCAAAATAAAGTCCATAGAAATGTCAATCCAAGTTCTTTTTAAGAATAGCACGCAAAAGTGTTCCCAAAGTTCTATTTACAACTCCAGTTTGTCCATCCGTTTGGGGATGACAAGTAGTAGATACAACAATATTGAGCAAAGTTTAGCCCATATAAGTTCTATTGACAACTTCAGTTTGTCCATCCGTTTGAGGATGACAAGCAGTAGATTACAACAATATTGAGCAATGTTTAGCCCATAAAGTAATCCAAAAATAGAATCCCTCCCCTTCTTAGTCCTCGGCAACCCCAAAATAAAGTGCATAGAAATGTCAATCCAAGTTCTTTTTAAGAATAGCACGCACAAGTGTTCCCAAAGTTCTATTTACAACTTCAGTTTGTCCATCCGTTTGAGGATGACAAGTAGTAGATTACAACAATATTGAGCAAATTTTAGCCCATAAAGTAATCCAAAAATAGAATCCCTCACCTTCTTAGTCCTAGGCAACCCCAAAATAAAGTGCATAGAAATGTCAGTCCAAGTTCTTTTAAGAATAACACGCAAAAGTGTTCCCAAAGTTCTATTTACAACTTCAGTTTGGCCATCCGTTTGAGGATGACAAGTAGTAGATTACAACAATATGGAGCAAAGTTTAGCCCATAAAGTAATGCAAAAATAGAATCCCTCCCCTTCTTAGTCCTAGGCAACCCCAAAATAAAGTCCATAGAAATGTCAATCCAAGTTCTTTTAAGAATAGCACGCACAAGTGTTCCCAAAGTTCTATTTACAACTTCAGTTTGTCCATCCGTTTGGGATGACAAGTAGTAGATTACAACAATATTGAGCAAAGTTTAGCCCATATAAGTTCCATTGACAACTTCAGTTTGTCCATCCGTTTGAGGATGACAATAGTAGATTACAACAATATTGAGCAAAGTTTAGCCCATAAAGTAAACGAAAAATAGAATCCTTCCCCTTCTTAGTCCTAGGCAACCCAGAATAAAGTGCATAGAAATGTCAATCCAAGTTCTTTTTAAGAATAGCACGCAAAAGTGTTCTCAAAGTTCTATTTACAACTTCAGTTTGTCCATCCGTTTGAGGATGACAAGTAGTAGATTACAACAATATTGAGCAAAGTTTAGCCCATAAAGTAATCCAAAAATAAAATCCCTCACCTTCTCAGTCCTAGGCAACCCCAAAATAAAGTGCATAGAAATGTCAATCCAAGTTCTTTTTAAGAATAGCACGCAAAAGTGTTCCCAAAGTTCTATTGACAACTTCAGTTTGTCCATCTGTTTGAGGATGACAAGTAGTAGATTACAACAATATTGAGCAAAGTTTAGCCCATAAAGTAATCCAAAAATAGAATCCCTCCCTTCTTAGTCCTAGGCAACCCAAAATAAAGTCCATAGAAATGTCATCCAAGTTCTTTTTAAGAATAGCACGCAAAAGTGTTCCCAAAGTTCTATTGACAACTTCAGTTTGTCCATCTGTTTGAGGATGACAAGTAGTAGATTACACAATATTGAGCAAAGTTTAGCCCATAAAGTAATCCAAAAATAGAATCCCTCCCCTTCTTAGTCCTAGGCAACCCCAAAATAAGTGCATAGAAATGTCAATCCAAGTTCTTTTAAGAATAGCACGCAAAAGTGTTCCCAAAGTTCTATTTCCATCCGTTTGAGGATGACAAGTAGTAGATTACAACAATATTGAGCAAAGTTTAGCCCATAAAGTAATCCAAAAATAGAATCCCTCCCCTTCTTAGTCCTAGGCAACCCCAAAATAAAGTCATAGAAATGTCATCCAAGTTCTTTTAAGAATAGCACGCAAAAGTGTTCCCAAAGTTCTATTTACAACTTCAGTTTGTCCATCCGTTTGAGGATGACAAGTAGTAGATTACAACAATATTGAGCAAAGTTTAGCCCATAAAGTAATCCAAAATAGAATCCCTCCCCTTCTTAGTCCTAGGCAACCCCAAAATAAAGTGCATAGAAATGTCAATCCAAGTTCTTTTAAGAATAGCACGCAAAAGTGTTCCAAAGTACTTCAGTTTGTCAGACGTTTGAAGGGATTTGACAAGTAGTAGATTACAACAATATTGAGGCAAGTGTAGCCCATAAAGTAATCCAAAAATGAATCCCGCACCTTCTAGTCCTAGGCAACCCCAAAATAAAGTTCATAGAAATGTCAGTCCAAGTTCTTTTAGATATCACGCAAAAGTGTTCCGCAAAGTTCTATTGACAACTTCAGTTTGTCGATCTGTTTGAGATGACAAGTAGTAGATTACAACATATTGAGCAAAGTTTAGCCCATAAAGTAATCCAAAAATAGAATTCTCCCTTGCTTAGTCCTAGGCACCCCTCAAAATAAAGTTCATAGAAATGTCAATCCAAGTTCCTTTAAAGAATAGCACGCACAATTGTTCCAAATTCTATTATTACACTTCAGTTTGTTCATCTGTTTAGGATGACAAATATAGATTACCAACAATATTGAGCAAAGTTTAGCCCATAAAGTATCCAAAAATAGAATCCCTCCCTTCTTAGTCCTAGGCAACCCAAAATAAAGTCATAGAAATGTCAATCCAAGTTCTTTTAAGAATAGCACGCAAAAGTGTTCCCAAAGTTCTATTACAACTTCAGTTTGTCCATCCGTTTGAGGATGACAAGTAGTAGATTACAACAATATTGAGCAAAGTTTAGCCCATAAAGTAATCCAAAAATAGATCCCCTCCCCTTCTTAGTCCTAGGCAACCCAAAATAAAGTGCATAGAAATGTCATCCAAGTTCTTTTAAGAATAGCACGCAAAAGTGTTCCAAAGTTCTATTTACAACTTCAAGTTTGTCCATCCGTTTGAGGATGACAAGTAGTAGATTACAACCAATATTGAGCAAAGTTTAGCCCATAAAGTAATCCAAAAATAGAATCCCCACCTTCTTAGTCCTAGCAACCCCAAAATAAAGTTCAATAGAAATGTTCAGTCCAAGTTCTTTTAAGAATAAGCACGCAAAAGTGTTCCAAAGTTCTATTGACAACTTCAGTTGTCCATCTGTTTGAGGATGACAAGTAGTAGATTAACACAATATGGAGCAAAGTTTAGCCATAAAGTAAGTAATCCAAAAATAGAATCCCTCCCTTCTTAGTCCTAGGCAACCCCAAAATAAAGTCCATAGAAATGTCAATCCAAGTTCTTTTAAGAATAGCACGCAAAAGTGTTCCCAAAGTTCTATTTACAACTTCAGTTTGTCCATCCGTTTGAGGATGACAAGTAGTAGATTACAACAATATTGAGCAAAGTTTAGCCCATAAAGTAATCCAAAAATAGAATCCCTCCCCTTCTTAGTCCTAGGCAACCCCAAAATAAAGTCCATAGAAATGTCAATCCAAGTTCTTTTAAGAATAGCACGCAAAGTGTTCCCAAAGTTCTATTTACAACTTCAGTTTGTCCATCCGTTTGAGGATGACAAGTAGTAGATTACAACAATATGGAGCAAAGTTTAGCCCATAAAGTAATCAAAAATAGAATCCCTCCCCTTCTTAGTCCTAGGCAACCCCAAAATAAAGTCCATAGAAATGTCAATCCAAGTTCTTTTAAGAATAGCACGCACAAGTGTTCCCAAAGTTCTATTTAACAACTTCAGTTTGTCCATTCGTTTGAGGATGACAAGTAGTAGATTACAACAATATTGAGCAAAGTTTAGCCCATAAAGTAATCCAAAAATAGAATCCCTCACCTTCTTAGTCCTAGGCAACCCCAAAATAAGTCCATAGAAATGTCAGTCCAAGTTCTTTTAAGAATAGCACGCAAAAGTGTTCCCCAAAGTTCTATTTACAACTTCAGTTTGTCCATCTCGTTTGAGGATGGACAAGTAGTAGATTACAACAATAGTGAGCAAAGTTTAGCCCATAAAGTAATCCAAAATAGATCCCTCCCCTTCTTAGTCCTAGGCAACCCCAAAATAAAGTCCATAGAAATGTCAATCCAAGTTCTTTTAAGAATAGCATCGCACAAGTGTTCCCAAAGTTCTATTTACAAACTTCAGTTTGTCCATCCGTTTGAGGATGACAAGTAGTAGATTACAACAATATGGAGCAAAGTTTAGCCCATAAAGTTAATCCAAAAATAGAATCCCTCCCCTTCTTTAGTCCTAGGCAACCCCAAAATAAAGTCCATAGAAATGTCAATCCAAGTTCTTTTTAAGAATAGCACGCAAAAGTGTTCCCCAAAGTTCTATTTACAACTTCAGTTTGTCCATCCTGTTTGAGGATGACAAGTAGTAGATTACAAACTTTATTGTAGCAAAGTTTAGCCCATAAAGTAATCCAAAAATAGAATCCCTCCCCTTCTTAGTCCTAGGCAACCCCAAAATAAAGTCCATAGAAATGTCAATCCAAGTTCTTTTTAAGAATAGCACGCAAAAGTGTTCCCAAAGTTCTATTTACAACTTCAGTTTGTCCATCCGTTTGAGGATGACAAGTAGTAGATTACAACATATTGGAGCACAAGTTTAGCCCATAAGTAATCCAAAATAGAATCCCTCCCCTTCTTAGTCCTAGGCAACCCCAAATAAAGTGCATAGAAATGTCAGTCCAAGTTCTTTTTAAGAATAGCACGCAAAAGTGTTCCTCAAAGTTCTATTTACAACTCAGTTTGTCCATCCGTTTGAGGATGACAAGTAGTAGATTACAACAATTATGGAGCAAAGTTTAGCCCATAAAGTAATCCAAAAATAGAATCCCTCCCCTTCTTAGTCCTAGGCAACCCCAAAATAAGGTTCATAGAAATGTCAATCCAAGTTCTTTTAAGAATAGCACGCAAAGTGTTCCCAAAGTTCTATTTACAACTTCAGTTTGTCCATCCGTTTGAGGATGACAAGTAGTAGATTACAACAATATTGAGCAACGTTTAGCCCATAAAGTAATCCAAAAATAGAATCCCTCCCCTTCTTAGTCCTAGGCATACCCAAAATAAAGTCCATAGAAATGTCAGTCCAAGTTCTTTTAAGAATAGCACGCAAAAGTGTTCCCAAAGTTCTATTTTAACTTCAGTTTGTCCATCCGTTTTGAGGATGACAAGTAGTAGATTACAAACAATATTGAGCAAAGTTTAGCCCATAAAGTAATCCAAAAATAGAATCCCTCCCCTTCTTAGTCCTAGGCAACCCCAAAATAAAGTCCATAGAAATGTCAATCCAAGTTCTTTTTAAGAATAGCACGCAAAAGTGTTCCCAAGTTCTATTACACTTCAGTTTGTCCATCCGTTTGAGGATGACAAGTAGTAGATTACAACAATATTGAGCAAAGTTTAGCCCATAAAGTAATCCAAAAACTAGAATCCCTCCCCTTCTTAGTCCTAGGCAACCCCAAAATAAAGTGCCATAGAAATGTCAGTCCAAGTTCTTTTAAGAATAGCACGCAAAAGTGTTCCCAAAGTTCTCATTTACAACTTCAGTTTGTCCATCCGTTTTGAGGATGACAAGTAGTAGATTACAACAATATGGAGCAAAGTTTAGCCCATAAAGTAATCCAAAAATAGAATCCCTCCCCTTCTTAGTCCTAGGCAACCCCAAATAAAGTCCATAGAAATGTCAATCCAAGTTCTTTTAAGAATAGCACGCAAAAGTGTTCCCAAAGTTCTATTTACAACTTCAGTTTGTCCATCCGTTTGAGGATGACAAGTAGTAGATTACAACAATATTGAGCAAAGTTTAGCCCATAAAGTAATCCAAAAATAGAATCCCTCCCCTTCTTAGTCCTAGGCAACCCCAAAATAAAGTCCATAGAAATGTCAATCCAAGTTCTTTTAAGAATAGCACGCAAAAGTGTTCCCAAAGTTCTATTGACAACTTCAGTTTGTCCATCTGTTTGAGGATGACAAGTAGTAGATTACAACAATATTGAGCAAAGTTTAGCCCATAAAGTAATCCAAAAATAGAATCCCTCCCCTTCTTAGTCCTAGGCAACCCCAAAATAAAGTGCATAGAAATGTCAATCCAAGTTCTTTTAAGAATAGCACGCAAAAGTGTTCCCAAAGTTCTATTGACAACTTCAGTTTGTCCATCCTGTTTGAGGATGACAAGTAGTAGATTACAACAATATTGAGCAAAGTTTAGCCCATAAAGTAATCCAAAAATAGAATCCCTCCCCTTCTTAGTCCTAGGCAACCCCAAAATAAAGTGCATAGAAATGTCAATCCAAGTTCTTTTAAGAATAGCACGCAAAAGTGTTCCCAAAGTTCTATTGACAACTTCAGTTTGTCCATCTGTTTGAGGATGACAAGTAGTAGATTACAACAATATTGAGCAAAGTTTAGCCCATAAAGTAATCCAAAAATAGAATCCCTCCCCTTCTTAGTCCTAGGCAACCCCAAAATAAAGTGCATAGAAATGTCAATCCAAGTTCTTTTAAGAATAGCACGCAAAAGTGTTCCCAAAGTTCTATTGACAACTTCAGTTTGTCCATCCGTTTGAGGATGACAAGTAGTAGATTACAACAATATTGAGCAAAGTTTAGCCCATAAAGTAATCCAAAAATAGAATCCCTCCCCTTCTTAGTCCTAGGCAACCCCAAAATAAAGTGCATAGAAATGTCAATCCAAGTTCTTTTTAAGAATAGCACGCAAAAGTGTTCCCAAAGTTCTATTTACAACTTCAGTTTGTCCATCCGTTTGAGGATGACAAGTAGTAGATTACAACAATATGGAGCAAAGTTTAGCCCATAAAGTAATCCAAAATAGAATCCCTCCCCTTCTTAGTCCTAGGCAACCCCAAAATAAAGTCCATAGAAATGTCAATCCAAGTTCTTTTAAGAATAGCACGCAAAAGTGTTCCCAAAGTTCTATTGACAACTTCAGTTTGTCCATCTGTTTGAGGATGACAAGTAGTAGATTACAACAATATTGAGCAAGTTTAGCCCATAAAGTAATCCAAAAATAGAATCCCTCCCCTTCTTAGTCCTAGGCAACCCCCAAAATAAAGTCCATAGAAATGTCAATCCAAGTTCTTTTTAAGAATAGCACGCAAAGTGTTCCCAAAGTTTCTATTTACAACTTCAGTTTGTCCATCCGTTTGAGGATGACAAGTAGTAGATTACAACAATATTGAGCAAAGTTTAGCCCATAAAGTAATCCAAAAATAGAATCCCTCCCCTTCTTAGTCCTAGGCAACCCCAAAATAAAGTCCATAGAAATGTCAATCCAAGTTCTTTTAAGAATAGCACGCACAAGTGTTCCCAAAGTTCTATTTACAACTTCAGTTTGTCCATCCGTTTGAGGATGACAAGTAGTAGATTACAACAATATTGAGCAAAGTTTAGCCCATAAAGTAATCCAAAATAGAATCCCTCCCCTTCTTAGTCCTAGGCAACCCCAAAATAAAGTCCATAGAAATGTCAATCCAAGTTCTTTTAAGAATAGCACGCAAAAGTGTTCCCAAAGTTCTATTTACAACTTCAGTTTGTCCATCCGTTTGAGGATGACAAGTAGTAGATTACAACAATATGGAGCAAAGTTTAGCCCATAAAGTAATCCAAAAATAGAATCCCTCCCCTTCTTAGTCCTAGGCAACCCCAAAATAAAGTCCATAGAAATGTCAAGTTCTTTTAAGAATAGCACGCAAAAGTGTTCCCAAAGTTCTATTGACAACTTCAGTTTGTCCATCCGTTTGAGGATGACAAGTAGTAGATTACAACAATATTGAGCAAAGTTTAGCCCATAAAGTAATCCAAAAATAGGAATCCCTCCCCTTCTTAGTCCTAGGCAACCCCAAAATAAAGTCCATAGAAATGTCAATCCTAAGTTCTTTTAAGAATAGCACGCAAAGTGTTCCCAAAGTTCTATTTACCAACTTCAGTTTGTCCATCCGTTTGAGGATGACAAGTAGTAGATTACAACAATATTGAGCAAAGTTTAGCCCATAAAGTAATCCAAAAATGAATCCTCCCTTCTAGTCCTAGGCAACCCCAAATAAAGTCCATAGAAATGTCAATCCAAGTTCTTTTTAAGAATAGCACCAAAAGTGTTCCCAAATTCTATTTACAACGTCAGTTGTCCAAAATAGAATCCCCCCCTTCTAGTCCTAGGCACCCCAAATAAGTCGATGACAAGTAGTAGATGTACACACTTCAATTTGATGCAATCAATCCAAGATCTTTACGATACGCGCCACCAAAGTGTTCCCTAAAGTTCTATGCAAGTCAGTTGCCATCTGTTTGAGGATACACGTAGTAGTACAACAATATTGAGCAAAGTTAGCCCTCAAGAATCCAAAAATAGATCCTCCCCTTCTCTAGTCTAGGCAACCCCCAAAAACAGTGCAAGAAATGTCAATCCTAAGTTTTTTTTAGAATAGCAGCAAAGTGTTCCCCAATAAGTTCTATTGACAACTTCAGTTTGTCCATCTGTTTGCGGATGACCAAGTCCTAGAATTACAACCAATATTGAGCCAAAGTTCGCCCATCAAGTAATCCAAAAATAGAATCCCTCCCCTTCTTAGTCCTAGGCAATCCCAAAATAATCCATAAACAGTCAATCAAGTTCTTTAAAGATAGCACGCAACAAGTGTTATCCAAAGTTTCTATTTAAACTTCAGTTTGTCCATCCGTTTGAGGATGACAAGTAGTAGATTACAACAATATTGAGCAAGTTTAGCCCATAAAGTAATCCAAAAATAGAATCCCTCACCTTCTTTAGTCCTAGGCAACCCCAAAATAAAGTGCATAGAAATGTCAAGTCCAGTTCTTTTAAGAATAGCACGCAAAAGTGTTCCCAAAGTTCTATTTACAACTTCAGTTTGTCCATCCGTTTGAGGATGACAAGTAGTAGATTACAACAATATGGAGCAAAGTTTAGCCCATAAAGTAATCCAAAAATAGAATCCCTCCCCTTCTTAGTCCTAGGCAACCCCAAAATAAAGTCCATAGAAATGTCAATCCAAGTTCTTTTTAAGAATAGCACGCAAAAGTGTTCCCAAAGTTCTATTGACAACTTCAGTTTGTCCATCCGTTTGAGGATGACAAGTAGTAGATTACAACAATATTGAGCAAAGTTTAGCCCATAAAGTAATCCAAAAATAGAATCCCTCCCCTTCTTTAGTCCTAGGCAACCCCAAAATAAAGTGCATAGAATGTCAATCCAAGTTCTTTTAAGAATAGCACGCAAAAGTGTTCCCAAAGTTTCTATTTACACTTCAGTTTGTCCATCGTTTGAGGATGACAAGTAGTAGATTACAACAATATTGAGGCAAAGTTTAGCCCATAAAGTAATCCAAAAATAGAATCCCTCCCCTTCTTAGTCCTAGGCAACCCCAAAATAAAGTCCATAGAAATGTCAATCCAAGTTCTTTTTAAGAATAGCCACGCAAAAGTGTCCCAAAGTTTCTATTAAAACTTCAGTTTTTCCATCCGTTTGAGGATGACAAGTAGTAGATTACAACATTATTGAGCAAAGTTTAGGCCATAAGTAATCCAAAAATAGAATCCCTCACCTTCTTAGTCCTAGGCAACCCCAAAATAAAGTGCATAGAAATGTCAGTCCAAGTTCTTTTAAGAATAGCACGCAAAAGTGTTCCCAAAGTTCTATTTACAACTCAGTTTGTCCATCCGTTTGAGGATGACAAGTAGTAGATTACAACAATATGGAGCAAAGTTTAGCCATAAAGTAATGCAAAAATAGAATCCCTCCCCTTCTTAGTCCTAGGAAACCCAAAATAAAGTCCATAGAAATGTCAATCCAAGTTCTTTTAAGAATAGCACGCACAAGTGTTCCCAAAGTTCTATTTACAACTTCAGTTTGTCCATCCGTTTGGGGATGACAAGTAGTAGATTACAACAATATTGAGCAAAGTTTTGCCCATATAAGTTCTCTTGAAACTTCAGTTTGTCCATCCGTTTGAGGATGACAATAGTAGATTACAACAATATTGAGCAAATGTTTAGCCCATAAAGTAATCCAAAAAATTAGAATCCCTCCCTTCTTAGTCCTAGGCAACCCCAAAATAAAGTCCATAGAAATGTCAATCCAAGTTCTTTTTAAGAATAGCACGCAAAAGTGTTCCCAAAGTTCTATTTACAACTTCAGTTTGTCCATCCGTTTGGGGATGACAAGTAGTAGATACAACAATATTGAGCAAAGTTTAGCCCATATAAGTTCTATTGACACTTCAGTTTGTCCATCCGTTTGAGGATGACAAGCAGTAGATTACAACAATATTGAGCAATGTTTAGCCCATAAAGTAATCCAAAAATAGAATCCCTCCCCTTCTTAGTCCTCGGCAACCCCAAAATAAAGTGCATAGAAATGTCAATCCAAGTTCTTTTTAAGAATAGCACGCACAAGTGTTCCCAAAGTTCTATTTACAACTTCAGTTTGTCCATCCGTTTGAGGATGACAAGTAGTAGATTACAACAATATTGAGCAAAGTTTAGCCCATAAAGTAATCCAAAATAGAATCCCTCACCTTCTTAGTCCTAGGCAACCCCAAAATAAAGTGCATAGAATGTCAGTCCAAGTTCTTTTAAGAATAACACGCAAAAGTGTTCCCAAAGTTCTATTTACAACTTCAGTTTGGCCATCCGTTTGAGGATGACAAGTAGTAGATTACAACAATATGGAGCAAAGTTTAGCCCATAAAGTAATGCAAAAAATAGAATCCCTCCCCTTCTTAGTCCTAGGCAACCCCAAAATAAAGTCCATAGAAATGTCAATCCAAGTTCTTTTAAGAATAGCACGCACAAGTGTTCCCAAAGTTCTATTTACAACTTCAGTTTGTCCATCCGTTTGGGGATGACAAGTAGTAGATTACAACAATATTGAGCAAAGTTTAGCCATATAAGTTCCATTGACAACTTCAGTTTGTCCATCCGTTTGAGGATGACAAATAGTAGATTACAACAATATTGAGCAAAGTTTAGCCATAAAGTAAACGAAAAATAGAATCCTTCCCCTTCTTAGTCCTAGGCAACCCCAGAATAAAGTGCATAGAAATGTCAATCAAGTTCTTTTTAAGAATAGCACGCAAAAAGTGTTCTCAAAGTTCTATTTACAACTTCAGTTTGTCCATCCGTTTGAGGATGACAAGTAGTAATTACAACATATTGAGCAAAGTTTAGCCCATAAAGTAATCCAAAAATAAAATCCCTCCACTTCTCAGTCCTAGGCAACCCCAAAATAAAGTGCATAGAAATGTCAATCCAAGTTCTTTTTAAGAATAGCACGCAAAAGTGTTCCCAAGTTCTATTTACAACTTCAGTTTGTCCATCCGTTTGAGAATGACAAGTAGCAGATTACAACAATATTGAGCAAAGGTTAGGCCATAGAAGTTCTTTGACAACTTCAGTTTTCCATCCGTTTTGATGATGACAAGTAGTAGATTACAAACAATATTGAGCAAAGTTTAGACATAAAGTAATCCAAAAATAGAATCCCTCCCCTTCTTAGTCCTAGGCAACCCAAAATAAAGTCCATAGAAATGTCAATCCAAGTTCTTTTAAGAATAGCACGCACAAGTGTCCCCAAAGTTCTATTTACAACTTCAATATTTGTCCATCCGTTTGGGGATGCAGTAGTAGATTACAACAATATTGAGCAAGTTTAGCCCATAAAGTAATCCAAAAATAGAATCCCTCACCTTCTTATTCCTAGGCAACCCCAAAATAAAGTGCATAGAAATGTCATCCAAGTTCTTTTTAAGAATAGCACGCAAAAGTGTTCCCAAAGTTCTATTTACAACTTCAGTTTGTCCATCCCGTTTGAGAATGACAAGTAGCAGATTACAACAATATTAAGCAAAGGTTAGGCCATATAAGTTCTTTGACAACTTCAGTTTTCCATCCGTTTGAGGATGACAAGTAGTAGATTACAACATATTGAAGCAAAGTTTAGCCCATAAAGTAATCCAAAAATAGAATCCCTCCCCTTCTTAGTCCTAGGCAACCCCAAAATAAAGTCCATAGAAATGTCAATCCAAGTTCTTTTAAGAATAGCACGCACAAGTGTCCCCAAAGTTCTATTTACAACTTCAATTTGTCCATCCGTTTGGGGATGACAAATAGTAGATTACAACAATATTGATGCAAAGTTTAGCCCATAAAGTAATCCAAAAATAGAATCCCTCCCCTTCTTAGTCCTAGGCAACCCCAAAATAAAGTCCATAGAAATGTCAATCCAAGTTCTTTTAAGAATAGCACGCACAAGTGTCCCCAAAGTTCTATTTACAACTTCAATTTGTCCATCCGTTTGGGATGACAAGTAGTAGATTACAACAATATTGAGCAAAGTTTAGCCCATATAAGTTCTATTGACAACTTCAGTTTGTCCATCCGTTTGAGGATGACAAGTAGTAGATTACAACAATATTGAGCAATGTTTAGCCCATAAAGTAATCCAAAAATAGAATCCCTCCCCTTCTTAGTCCTAGGCAACCCCAAAATAAAGTCCATAGAAATGTCAATCCAAGTTCTTTTTCAGAATAGCACGCAAAAGTGTTCCAAAGTTCTATTTACAACTTCAGTTTGTCCATCCGTTTGGGGATGACAAGTAGTAGATTACAACAATATTGAGCAAAGTTTAGCCCATATAAGTTCTATTGTTGAGGATGACAAGTAGTAACAATATTGAGCAAAGTTTAGCCCATAAAGTAATCCAAAAATAGAATCCCTCCCCTTCTTAGTCCTAGAGCAACCCCAAAATAAAGTCCATAGAAATGTCAATCCAAGTTCTTTTTAAGAATAGCACGCAAAGTGTTCCCAAAGTTCTATTTACAACTTCAGTTTGTCCATCCGTTTGAGGATGACAAGTAGTAGATTACAACAATATTGAGCAAAGTTTAGCCCATAAAGTAATCCAAAATAGAATCCCTCCCCTTCTTAGTCCTAGGCAACCCCAAAATAAAGTCCATAGAAATGTCAATCCAAGTTCTTTTAAGAATAGCACGCAAAGTGTTCCCAAAGTTCTATTTACAACTTCAGTTTGTCCATCCGTTTGAGGATGACAAGTAGTAGATTACAACAATATTGAGCAAAGTTTAGCCCATAAAGTAATCCAAAAATAGAATCCCTCCCCTTCTTAGTCCTAGGCAACCCCAAAATAAAGTGCATAGAAATGTCAGTCCAAGTTCTTTAAGAATAGCACGCAAAAGTGTTCCAAAGTTTCTATTTACAACTTCAGTTTGTCCATCCGTTTGAGGATGACAAGTAGTAGATTACAACAATATTGAGCAAAAGTTTAGCCCATAAAGTAATCGCAAAATAGAATCCCTCCCCTTCTTAGTCTAGGCAACCCCAAAATAAAGTCCATAGAAATGTCATCCAGTTCTTTTTAAGAATAGCACGCAAAAGTGTTCCCAAAGTTATAATTTACAACTTCAGTTTGTCCATCCGTTTGGGATTACAAGTAGTAGATTACAACAATTATTGGCAAACAGTTTACCATAAAGTTAATCAAAAATAGAAGCCCTCCCTTCTTAGTCTAGGCAACCCAAATAAGTCATTAGAAATGGTCAAGTCCAAGGTCGTTTTAAGGAAATAGCACACGCAAATAGTGTATCTAAAGTTCTATTGCATCAACTTCAGTTCGGTCCATCTGTTTGAGGATGACAAGTAGTAGATTACAACAATATTGAGCAAAGTTTAGCCCATAAAGTAATCCAAAAATAGAATCCCTCCTCTTTTAGTCCTAGGCAAACCCCAAAATAAAGTCCATAGAAATGTCAATCCAAGTTCTTTTAAGAATAGCACGCAAAAGTGTTCCCAAAGTTCTATTTACAACTTCAGTTTGTCCATCCGTTTGAGGATGACAAGTAGTAGATTACAACAATATTGAGCAAAGTTTAGCCCATAAAGTAATCCAAAAATAGAATCCCTCCCCTTCTTAGTCCTAGGCAACCCCAAAATAAAGTGCATAGAAATGTCAATCCAAGTTCTTTTAAGAATAGCACGCAAAAGTGTTCCCAAAGTTCTATTTACAACTTCAGTTTGTCCATCCGTTTGAGGATGACAAGTAGTAGATTACAACAATATTGAGCAAAGTTTAGCCCATAAAGTAATCCAAAAATAGAATCCCTCCCCTTCTTAGTCCTAGGCAACCCCAAAATAAAGTCCATAGAAATGTCAATCCAAGTTCTTTTAAGAATAGCACGCAAAAGTGTTCCCAAAGTTCTATTTACAACTTCAGTTTGTCCATCCGTTTGAGGATGACAAGTAGTAGATTACAACAATATTGAGCAAAGTTTAGCCCATAAAGTAATCCAAAAATAGAATCCCTCCCCTTCTTAGTCCTAGGCAACCCCAAAATAAAGTCCATAGAAATGTCAATCCAAGTTCTTTTAAGAATAGCACGCAAAAGTGTTCCCAAAGTTCTATTTACAACTTCAGTTTGTCCATCCGTTTGAGGATGACAAGTAGTAGATTACAACAATATTGAGCAAAGTTTAGCCCATAAAGTAATCCAAAAATAGAATCCCTCCCCTTCTTAGTCCTAGGCAACCCCAAAATAAAGTCCATAGAAATGTCAATCCAAGTTCTTTTAAGAATAGCACGCAAAAGTGTTCCCAAAGTTCTATTTACAACTTCAGTTTGTCCATCCGTTTGAGGATGACAAGTAGTAGATTACAACAATATTGAGCAAAGTTTAGCCCATAAAGTAATCCAAAAATAGAATCCCTCCCCTTCTTAGTCCTAGGCAACCCCAAAATAAAGTGCATAGAAATGTCAATCCAAGTTCTTTTAAGAATAGCACGCAAAAGTGTTCCCAAGTTCTATTTACAACTTCAGTTTGTCCATCCGTTTGAGGATGACAAGTAGTAGATTACAACAATATTGAGCAAAGTTAGCCCATAAAGTAATCCAAAAATAGAATCCTCTCCCCTTCTTAGTCCTAGGCAACCCCAAAATAAAGTCATAGAAATGTCAATCCAAGTTCTTTTAAGCAATAGCCACGCCACAAGTGTTCCCAAAGTTCTATTTACAACTTCAGTTTGTCCATCCGTTTGGGGATGACAAGAGGAGATTACAACAATATTGAGCAAAGTTTTAGACCATATAAGTTTATATTGACAACTTCAGTTTGTCCATCCGTTGAGGATGACAAATCAAATAGCTAGTATTACACAATATTGAGCCAAAAGTTTAGACAAAAAAGTAATATCCAAAAATAGAATCCCTCCCCTTCTTAGTCATAGGCAACCCCAAAATAAAGTCCATAGAAATGTCAATCAAAGTTCGTTTTACGAATAGCACGCAAAAGTGTTCCAAAGTTCTATTTACAACTTCAGTTTGTCCATCCGTTTGAGGATGACAAGTAGTAGATTACAACAATATTGAGCAAAGTTTAGCCCATAAAGTAATCCAAAAATAGAATCCCTCCCCTTCTTAGTCCTAGGCAACCCCAAAATAAAGTGCATAGAAATGTCAATCCAAGTTCTTTTAAGAATAGCACGCAAAAGTGTTCCCAAAGTTCTATTTACAACTTCAGTTTGTCCATCCGTTTGAGGATGACAAGTAGTAGATTACAACAATATTGAGCAAAGTTTAGCCCATAAAGTAATCCAAAAATAGAATCCCTCCCCTTCTTAGTCCTAGGCAACCCCAAAATAAAGTGCATAGAAATGTCAATCCAAGTTCTTTTAAGAATAGCACGCAAAAGTGTTCCCAAAGTTCTATTTACAACTTCAGTTTGTCCATCCGTTTGAGGATGACAAGTAGTAGATTACAACAATATTGAGCAAAGTTTAGCCCATAAAGTAATCCAAAAATAGAATCCCTCCCCTTCTTAGTCCTAGGCAACCCCAAAATAAAGTCCATAGAAATGTCAATCCAAGTTCTTTTAAGAATAGCACGCAAAAGTGTTCCCAAAGTTCTATTTACAACTTCAGTTTGTCCATCCGTTTGAGGATGACAAGTAGTAGATTACAACAATATTGAGCAAAGTTTAGCCCATAAAGTAATCCAAAAATAGAATCCCTCCCCTTCTTAGTCCTAGGCAACCCCAAAATAAAGTCATAGAAATGTCAATCCAAGTTCTTTTAAGAATAGCACGCAAAAGTGTTCCCAAAGTTCTATTTACAACTTCAGTTTGTCCACCATCCGTTTGAGGATGACAAGTAGTAGATTACAACAATATTGAGCAAAGTTTAGCCCATAAAGTAATCCAAAAATAGAATCCCTCCCCTTCTTAGTCCTAGGCAACCCCAAAATAAAGTCATAGAAATGTCAATCCAAGTTCTTTTAAGAATAGCACGCAAAAGTGTTCCCAAAGTTCTATTTACAACTTCAGTTTGTCCATCCGTTTGAGGATGACAAGTAGTAGATTACAACAATATTGAGCAAAGTTTAGCCCATAAAGTAATCCAAAAATAGAATCCCTCCCCTTCTTAGTCCTAGGCAACCCCAAAATAAAGTCCATAGAAATGTCAATCCAAGTTCTTTTAAGAATAGCACGCAAAAGTGTTCCCAAAGTTCTATTTACAACTTCAGTTTGTCCATCCGTTTGAGGATGACAAGTAGTAGATTACAACAATATTGAGCAAAGTTTAGCCCATAAAGTAATCCAAAAATAGAATCCCTCCCCTTCTTAGTCCTAGGCAACCCCAAAATAAAGTCCATAGAAATGTCAATCCAAGTTCTTTTAAGAATAGCACGCAAAAGTGTTCCCAAAGTTCTATTTACAACTTCAGTTTGTCCATCCGTTTGAGGATGACAAGTAGTAGATTACAACAATATTGAGCAAAGTTTAGCCCATAAAGTAATCCAAAAATAGAATCCCTCCCCTTCTTAGTCCTAGGCAACCCCAAAATAAAGTGCATAGAAATGTCAATCCAAGTTCTTTTAAGAATAGCACGCAAAAGTGTTCCCAAAGTTCTATTTACAACTTCAGTTTGTCCATCCGTTTGAGGATGACAAGTAGTAGATTACAACAATATTGAGCAAAGTTTAGCCCATAAAGTAATCCAAAAATAGAATCCCTCCCCTTCTTAGTCCTAGGCAACCCCAAAATAAAGTCCATAGAAATGTCAATCCAAGTTCTTTTAAGAATAGCACGCAAAAGTGTTCCCAAAGTTCTATTTACAACTTCAGTTTGTCCATCCGTTTGAGGATGACAAGTAGTAGATTACAACAATATTGAGCAAAGTTTAGCCCATAAAGTAATCCAAAAATAGAATCCCTCCCCTTCTTAGTCCTAGGCAACCCCAAAATAAAGTCATAGAAATGTCAATCCAAGTTCTTTTAAGAATAGCACGCAAAAGTGTTCCCAAAGTTCTATTTACAACTTCAGTTTGTCCATCCGTTTGAGGATGACAAGTAGTAGATTACAACAATATTGAGCAAAGTTTAGCCCATAAAGTAATCCAAAAATAGAATCCCTCCCCTTCTTAGTCCTAGGCAACCCCAAAATAAAGTCCATAGAAATGTCAATCCAAGTTCTTTTAAGAATAGCACGCAAAAGTGTTCCCAAAGTTCTATTTACAACTTCAGTTTGTCCATCCGTTTGAGGATGACAAGTAGTAGATTACAACAATATTGAGCAAAGTTTAGCCCATAAAGTAATCCAAAAATAGAATCCCTCCCTTCTTAGTCCTAGGCAACCCCAAAATAAAGTGCATAGAAATGTCAATCCAAGTTCTTTTAAGAATAGCACGCAAAAGTGTTCCCAAAGTTCTATTGACAACTTCAGTTTGTCCATCCGTTTGAGGATGACAAGTAGTAGATTACAACAATATTGAGCAAAGTTTAGCCCATAAAGTAATCCAAAAATAGAATCCCTCCCTTCTTAGTCCTAGGCAACCCCAAAATAAAGTGCATAGAAATGTCAATCCAAGTTCTTTTAAGAATAGCACGCAAAAGTGTTCCCAAAGTTCTATTGACAACTTCAGTTTGTCCATCCGTTTGAGGATGACAAGTAGTAGATTACAACAATATTGAGCAAAGTTTAGCCCATAAAGTAATCCAAAAATAGAATCCCTCCCCTTCTTAGTCCTAGGCAACCCCAAAATAAAGTCCATAGAAATGTCAATCCAAGTTCTTTTAAGAATAGCACGCAAAAGTGTTCCCAAAGTTCTATTTACAACTTCAGTTTGTCCATCCGTTTGAGGATGACAAGTAGTAGATTACAACAATATTGAGCAAAGTTTAGCCCATAAAGTAATCCAAAAATAGAATCCCTCCCCTTCTTAGTCCTAGGCAACCCCAAAATAAAGTGCATAGAAATGTCAATCCAAGTTCTTTTAAGAATAGCACGCAAAAGTGTTCCCAAAGTTCTATTTACAACTTCAGTTTGTCCATCCGTTTGAGGATGACAAGTAGTAGATTACAACAATATTGAGCAAAGTTTAGCCCATAAAGTAATCCAAAAATAGAATCCCTCCCCTTCTTAGTCCTAGGCAACCCCAAAATAAAGTGCATAGAAATGTCAATCCAAGTTCTTTTAAGAATAGCACGCAAAAGTGTTCCCAAAGTTCTATTTACAACTTCAGTTTGTCCATCCGTTTGAGGATGACAAGTAGTAGATTACAACAATATTGAGCAAAGTTTAGCCCATAAAGTAATCCAAAAATAGAATCCCTCCCCTTCTTAGTCCTAGGCAACCCCAAAATAAAGTCCATAGAAATGTCAATCCAAGTTCTTTTAAGAATAGCACGCAAAAGTGTTCCCAAAGTTCTATTTACAACTTCAGTTTGTCCATCCGTTTGAGGATGACAAGTAGTAGATTACAACAATATTGAGCAAAGTTTAGCCCATAAAGTAATCCAAAAATAGAATCCCTCCCCTTCTTAGTCCTAGGCAACCCCAAAATAAAGTCCATAGAAATGTCAATCCAAGTTCTTTTAAGAATAGCACGCAAAAGTGTTCCCAAAGTTCTATTTACAACTTCAGTTTGTCCATCCGTTTGAGGATGACAAGTAGTAGATTACAACAATATTGAGCAAAGTTTAGCCCATAAAGTAATCCAAAAATAGAATCCCTCCCCTTCTTAGTCCTAGGCAACCCCAAAATAAAGTGCATAGAAATGTCAATCCAAGTTCTTTTAAGAATAGCACGCAAAAGTGTTCCCAAAGTTCTATTTACAACTTCAGTTTGTCCATCCGTTTGAGGATGACAAGTAGTAGATTACAACAATATTGAGCAAAGTTTAGCCCATAAAGTAATCCAAAAATAGAATCCCTCCCCTTCTTAGTCCTAGGCAACCCCAAAATAAAGTGCATAGAAATGTCAATCCAAGTTCTTTTAAGAATAGCACGCAAAAGTGTTCCCAAAGTTCTATTTACAACTTCAGTTTGTCCATCCGTTTGAGGATGACAAGTAGTAGATTACAACAATATTGAGCAAAGTTTAGCCCATAAAGTAATCCAAAAATAGAATCCCTCCCCTTCTTAGTCCTAGGCAACCCCAAAATAAAGTCCATAGAAATGTCAATCCAAGTTCTTTTAAGAATAGCACGCAAAAGTGTTCCCAAAGTTCTATTTACAACTTCAGTTTGTCCATCCGTTTGAGGATGACAAGTAGTAGATTACAACAATATGGAGCAAAGTTTAGCCCATAAAGTAATCCAAAAATAGAATCCCTCCCCTTCTTAGTCCTAGGCAACCCCAAAATAAAGTCCATAGAAATGTCAGTCCAAGTTCTTTTAAGAATAGCACGCAAAAGTGTTCCCAAAGTTCTATTTACAACTTCAGTTTGTCCATCCGTTTGAGGATGACAAGTAGTAGATTACAACAATATTGAGCAAAGTTCCATATAAGTTCTATTGACAACTTCAGTTTGTCCATCCGTTTGAGGATGACAAATAGTAGATTACAACAATATTGAGCAAAGTTTAGCCCATAAAGTAATCCAAAAATAGAATCCCTCCCCTTCTTAGTCCTAGGCAACCCCAAAATAAAGTCCATAGAAATGTCAATCCAAGTTCTTTTTAAGAATAGCACGCAAAAGTGTTCCCAAAGTTCTATTTACAACTCCAGTTTGTCCATCCGTTGGGGATGACAAGTAGTAGATACAACAATATTGAGCAAAGTTTAGCCCATATAAGTTCTATTGACAACTTCAGTTTGTCCATCCGTTTGAGGATGACAAGCAGTAGATTACAACAATATTGAGCAATGTTTAGCCCATAAAGTAATCCAAAAATAGAATCCCTCCCCTTCTTAGTCCTCGGCAACCCCAAAATAAAGTGCATAGAAATGTCAATCCAAGTTCTTTTTAAGAATAGCACGCACAAGTGTTCCCAAAGTTCTATTTACAACTTCAGTTTGTCCATCCGTTTGAGGATGACAAGTAGTAGATTACAAATTATTGGAGCAAAGTTTTAGCCCATAAAGTAATCCAAAAATAGAATCCCTCCCCCTTCTTAGTCCTAGGCAACCCCAAAATAAAGTCCATAGAAATGTCAATCCAAGTTCTTTTAAGAATTAGCACGCAAAAGTGTTCTCAAAGTTCTATTACAACTTCAGTTTGTCCATCCGTTTGAGGATGACAAGTAGTAGATTACAACAATATTGAGCGAAAGTTTAGCCCATAAAGTAATCCACAATAGAATCCCTCACCTTCTTAGTCCTAGGCAACAAAAATAAAGTGCATAGAAACTGTTTAATCAGTCTTTTAAGAATGCACGCAAAGTTCCCCAAAGTTCTATTTAACAACTTCAGTTTGTCCATCAGTTTGAGATGACAAGTAGTGGATTACAACAAATATGAGCAAGGTTTGCCCATATAAGTTATATTGACAACTTCAGTTTGTCCATCCGTTTGAGGATGACAAGTAGTAGATTACAACAATATTGAGCAAAGTTTAGCCCATAAAGTAATCCAAAAATAGAATCCCTCCCCTTCTTAGTCCTAGGCAACCCCAAAATAAAGTCCATAGAAATGTCAATCCAAGTTCTTTTAAGAATAGCACGCAAAAGTGTTCCCAAAGTTCTATTTACAACTTCAGTTTGTCCATCCGTTTGAGGATGACAAGTAGTAGATTACAACAATATTGAGCAAAGTTTAGCCCATAAAGTAATCCAAAAATAGAATCCCTCCCCTTCTTAGTCCTAGGCAACCCCAAAATAAAGTGCATAGAAATGTCAATCCAAGTTCTTTTAAGAATAGCACGCAAAAGTGTTCCCAAAGTTCTATTTACAACTTCAGTTTGTCCATCCGTTTGAGTTTGAGGATGACAAGTAGTAGATTACAACAATATTGAGCAAAGTTTAGCCCATAAAGTAATCCAAAAATAGAATCCCTCCCCTTCTTAGTCCTAGGCAACCCCAAAATAAAGTGCATAGAAATGTCAATCCAAGTTCTTTTAAGAATAGCACGCAAAAGTGTTCCCAAAGTTCTATTGACAACTTCAGTTTGTCCATCTGTTTGAGGATGACAAGTAGTAGATTACAACAATATTGAGCAAAGTTTAGCCCATAAAGTAATCCAAAAATAGAATCCCTCCCCTTCTTAGTCCTAGGCAACCCCAAAATAAAGTGCATAGAAATGTCAATCCAAGTTCTTTTAAGAATAGCACGCAAAAGTGTTCCCAAAGTTCTATTGACAACTTCAGTTTGTCCATCCGTTTGAGGATGACAAGTAGTAGATTACAACAATATTGAAGCAAAGTTAGCCCATAAAGTAATCCAAAAATAGAATCCCTTCCCCTTCTTAGTCCTAGGCAACCCCAAAATAAAGTCCATAGAAATGTCAATCCAAGTTCTTTAAGAATAGCACGCACAGTGTCCCCAAAGTTCTATTACAACTTCAATTTGTCCATCCGTTTGGGGATGACAAATAGTAGATTACAACAATATTGAGCAAAGTTTAGCCCATAAAGTAAATCCAAAAATAGAATCCCTCCCCTTCTTAGTCCTAGGCAACCCCAAAATAAAGTCCATAGAAATGTCAATCCAAGTTCTTTTAAGAATAGCACGCAAAAGTGTTCCCAAAGTTCTATTTACAACTTCATTTGTCCATCCGTTTGGGGATGACAAGTAGTAGATTACAACAATATTGAGCAAAGTTTAGCCCATATAAGTTCTATTGACAACTTCAGTTTGTCCATCCTTTTGAGGATGACAAGTAGTAGATTACAACAATATTGAGCAAAGTTTAGCCCATAAAGTAATCCAAAAATAGAATCCCTCCCCTTCTTAGTCCTAGGCAACCCCAAAATAAAGTCCATAGAAATGTCAATCCAAGTTCTTTTAAGAATAGCACGCAAAAGTGTTCCAAAGTTCTATTTACAACTTCAGTTTGTCCATCCGTTTGAGGATGACAAGTAGTAGATTACAACAATATTGAGCAAAGTTTAGCCCATAAAGTAATCCAAAAATAGAATCCCTCCCCTTCTTAGTCCTAGGCAACCCCAAAATAAAGTGCATAGAAATGTCAATCCAAGTTCTTTTAAGAATAGCACGCAAAAGTGTTCCCAAAGTTCTATTTACAACTTCAGTTTGTCCATCCGTTTGAGGATGACAAGTAGTAGATTACAACAATATTGAGCAAAGTTTAGCCCATAAAGTAATCCAAAAATAGAATCCCTCCCCTTCTTAGTCCTAGGCAACCCCAAAATAAAGTGCATAGAAATGTCAATCCAAGTTCTTTTAAGAATAGCACGCAAAAGTGTTCCCAAAGTTCTATTTACAACTTCAGTTTGTCCATCCGTTTGAGGATGACAAGTAGTAGATTACAACAATATTGAGCAAAGTTTAGCCCATAAAGTAATCCAAAAATAGAATCCCTCCCCTTCTTAGTCCTAGGCAACCCCAAAATAAAGTCCATAGAAATGTCAATCCAAGTTCTTTTAAGAATAGCACGCAAAAGTGTTCCCAAAGTTCTATTGACAACTTCAGTTTGTCCATCCGTTTGAGGATGACAAGTAGTAGATTACAACAATATTGAGCAAAGTTTAGCCCATAAAGTAATCCAAAAATAGAATCCCTCCCCTTCTTAGTCCTAGGCAACCCCAAAATAAAGTGCATAGAAATGTCAATCCAAGTTCTTTTAAGAATAGCACGCAAAAGTGTTCCCAAAGTTCTATTTACAACTTCAGTTTGTCCATCCGTTTGAGGATGACAAGTAGTAGATTACAACAATATTGAGCAAAGTTTAGCCCATAAAGTAATCCAAAAATAGAATCCCTCCCCTTCTTAGTCCTAGGCAACTCCAAAATAAAGTGCATAGAAATGTCAATCCAAGTTCTTTTAAGAATAGCACGCAAAAGTGTTCCCAAAGTTCTATTTACAACTTCAGTTTGTCCATCCGTTTGAGGATGAAAAGTAGTAGATTACAACAATATTGAGCAAAGTTTAGCCCATAAAGTAATCCAAAAATAGAATCCCTCCCCTTCTTAGTCCTAGGCAACCCCAAAATAAAGTCCATAGAAATGTCAATCCAAGTTCTTTTAAGAATAGCACGCACAAGTGTTCCCAAAGTTCTATTTACAAACTTCAGTTTGTCCATCCGTTTGGGGATGACAAGTAGTAGATTACAAACAATATTGAGCAAAGTTTAGCCCATATAAGTTCCATTGACAACTTTCAGTTTGTCCATCAGTTTGAGGATGACAAATAGTAGATTACAACAATATTGAGGCAAAGTTTAGCCCATAAAGTAAACGAAAAATAGAATCCTTTCCCCTTCTTAGTCCTAGGCAACCCCAGAATAAAGTGCATAGAAATGTCAATCCAAGTTCTTTTAAGAATAGCACGCAAAAGTGTTCTCAAAGTTCTATTTACAACTTCAGTTTGTCCATCCGTTTGAGGATGACAAGTAGTAGATTACAACAATATTGAACAAAGTTTAGCCCATAAAGTAATCCAAAAATAAAATCCCTCACCTTCTCAGTCCTAGGCAACCCCAAAATAAAGTGCATAGAAATGTCAATCCAAGTTCTTTTTAAGAATAGCACGCAAAAGTGTTCCCAAAGTTCTATTTACAACTTCAGTTTGTCCATCCGTTTGAGGATGACAAGTAGTAGATTACAACAATATTGAGCAAAGTTTAGCCCATAAAGTAATCCAAAAATAGAATCCCTCCCCTTCTTAGTCCTAGGCAACCCCAAAATAAAGTCCATAGAAATGTCAATCCAAGTTCTTTTAAGAATAGCACGCAAAAGTGTTCCCAAAGTTCATTACAACTTCAGTTTGTCCATCCGTTTGAGGATGACAAGTAGTAGATTACAACAATATTGAGCAAAGTTTAGCCATAAAGTAATCCAAAAATAGAATCCCTCCCCTTCTTAGTCCTAGGCAACCCCAAAATAAAGTGCATAGAAATGTCAATCCAAGTTCTTTTAAGAATAGGACGCACAAGTGTTCCCAAAGTTCTATTGACAACTCAGTTGTCCATCCGTTGAGGATGACAAGTAGTAGATTACAACAATATGAGCAAAGTTTAGCCCATAAAGTAATCCAAAATAGAATCCCTCCCCTTCTTAGTCCTAGGCAACCCCAAAATAAAGTGCATAGAAATGTCAATCCAAGTTCTTTTAAGAATAGCACGCAAAAGTGTTCCCAAAGTTCTATTACAACTTCAGTTTGTCATCCGTTTGAGGATGACAAGTAGTAGATTACAACAATATGGAGCAAAGTTTAGCCCATAAAGTAATCAAAATAGAATCCCTCCCCTTCTAGTCCTAGGCAACCCAAAATAAAGTCCATAGAAATGTCAATCCAAGTTCTTTTAGAATAGCACGCACAAGTGTTCCCAAAGTTCTATTTACAACTTCAGTTTGTCCATCCGTTTGGGGATGACAAGTAGTAGATTACAACAATATTGAGCAAAGTTTTAGCCCATATAAGTTCTATTGACAACTTCAGTTTGTCCATCCGTTTGAGGATGACAAAGTCGTAGATTTACAACAATATTGAGCAATGTTTAGCCCATAAAGTACTCCAAAAATAGAATCCCTCCCCTTCTTAGTCCTAGGCAACCCCAAAATAAAGTCCATAGAAATGTCAATCCAAGTTCTTTTTCAGAATAGCACGCAAAAGTGTTCCCAAAAGTTCTATTTACAACTTCAGTTTGTCCATCCGTTTGGGGATGACAAGTAGTAGATTACAACAATATTGAGCAAAGTTTAGCCCATATAAGTTCTATTGACAACTTCAGTTTGTCCATCCGTTTGAGGATGACAAGCAGTAGATTACAACAATATTGAGCAATGTTTAGGCCCATAAAGTAATCCAAAAATAGAATCCCTCCCCTGCTTAGTCCTAGGCAACCCCAAAAATAAAGTGCATAGAAATGTCAATCCAAGTTCTTTTAAGAATAGCACGCACAAGTGTTCCCAAAGTTCTATTACAACTTCATTTGTCCATCCGTTTGAGGATGACAAGTAGTAGATTACAAACAATATTGAGCAAAGTTATAGCCCATAAAGTAATCAAAAATAGAATCCTCACCTTCTTATTCCTAGGCAACCCCAAAATAAAGTGCATAGAAATGTCAGTCCAAGTTCTTTTAAGAATAGCACGCAAAAGTGTTCCCAAAGTTCTATTTACAACTTCAGTTTGTCCATCCTTTGAGGATGACAAGTAGTAGATTACAACAATATGGAGCAAAGTTTAGCCCATAAAGTAATGCCAAAAATAGAATCCCTCCCCTTCTTAGTCCTAGGCAACCCCAAAATAAAGTCCATAGAAATGTCAATCCAAGTTCTTTTAAGAATAGCACGCAAAAGTGTTCCCAAAGTTCTATTGACAACTTCAGTTTGTCCATCCGTTTGAGGATGACAAGTAGTAGATTACAACAATATTGAGCAAAGTTTAGCCCATAAAGTAATCCAAAAATAGAATCCCTCCCCTTCTTAGTCCTAGGCAACCCCAAAATAAAGTCCATAGAAATGTCAATCCAAGTTCTTTTTAAGAATAGCACGCAAAAGTGTTCCCAAAGTTCTATTTACAACTTCAGTTTGTCCATCCGTTTGAGGATGACAAGTAGTAGATTACAACAATATTGAGCAAAGTTTAGCCCATAAAGTAATCCAAAAATAGAATCCCTCCCCTTCTTAGTCCTAGGCAACCCCAAAATAAAGTCCATAGAAATGTCAATCCAAGTTCTTTTAAGAATAGCACGCAAAAGTGTTCCCAAAGTTCTATTTACAACTTCAGTTTGTCCATCCGTTTGAGGATGACAAGTAGTAGATTACAACAATATTGAGCAAAGTTTAGCCCATAAAGTAATCCAAAAATAGAATCCCTCCCCTTCTTAGTCCTAGGCAACCCCAAAATAAAGTGCATAGAAATGTCAATCCAAGTTCTTTTAAGAATAGCACGCAAAAGTGTTCCCAAAGTTCTATTTACAACTTCAGTTTGTCCATCCGTTTGAGGATGACAAGTAGTAGATTACAACAATATTGAGCAAAGTTTAGCCCATAAAGTAATCCAAAAATAGAATCCCTCCCCTTCTTAGTCCTAGGCAACCCCAAAATAAAGTCCATAGAAATGTCAATCCAAGTTCTTTTAAGAATAGCACGCAAAAGTGTTCCCAAAGTTCTATTTACAACTTCAGTTTGTCCATCCGTTTGAGGATGACAAGTAGTAGATTACAACAATATTGAGCAAAGTTTAGCCCATAAAGTAATCCAAAAATAGAATCCCTCCCCTTCTTAGTCCTAGGCAACCCCAAAATAAAGTCCATAGAAATGTCAATCCAAGTTCTTTTAAGAATAGCACGCAAAAGTGTTCCCAAAGTTCTATTTACAACTTCAGTTTGTCCATCCGTTTGAGGATGACAAGTAGTAGATTACAACAATATTGAGCAAAGTTTAGCCCATAAAGTAATCCAAAAATAGAATCCCTCCCCTTCTTAGTCCTAGGCAACCCCAAAATAAAGTCCATAGAAATGTCAATCCAAGTTCTTTTAAGAATAGCACGCAAAAGTGTTCCCAAAGTTCTATTGACAACTTCAGTTTGTCCATCCGTTTGAGGATGACAAGTAGTAGATTACAACAATATTGAGCAAAGTTTAGCCCATAAAGTAATCCAAAAATAGAATCCCTCCCCTTCTTAGTCCTAGGCAACCCCAAAATAAAGTGCATAGAAATGTCAATCCAAGTTCTTTTAAGAATAGCACGCAAAAGTGTTCCCAAAGTTCTATTTACAACTTCAGTTTGTCCATCCGTTTGAGGATGACAAGCTAGTAGATTACAACAATATTGAGCAAGTTTAGCCCATAAAGTAATCCAAAATAGAATCCCTCCCCTTCTTAGTCCTCGGCAACCCCAAAATAAAGTGCATAGAAATGTCAATCCAAGTTCTTTTAAGAATAGCACGCACAAGTGTTCCCAAAGTTCTATTACAACTTCAGTTTGTCCATCCGTTTGAGGATGACAAGTAGTAGATTACAACACAATATTGAGCAAAGTTTAGCCCATAAAGTAATCCAAAAATAGAATCCCTCACCTTCTTAGTCCTAGGCAACCCCAAAATAAAGTGCATAGAAATGTCAGTCCAAGTTCTTTTAAGAATAAGCACGCAAAAGTGTTCCCAAAGTTCTATTTACAACTTCAGTTTGGCCATCCGTTTGAGGATGACAAGTAGTAGATTACAACAATATGGAGCAAAGTTTAGCCCATAAAGTAATGCAAAATAGAATCCCTCCCCTTCTTAGTCCTAGGCAACCCCAAAATAAAGTCCATAGAAATGTCAATCCAAGTTCTTTTAAGAATAGCACGCACAAGTGTTCCCAAAGTTCTATTTACAACTTCAGTTTGTCCATCCGTTTGGGGATGACAAGTAGTAGATTACAACAATATTGAGCAAAGTTTAGCCCATATAAGTTCTATTGACAACTTCAGTTTGTCCATCCGTTTGAGGATGACAAGTAGTAGATTACAACAATATTGAGCAATGTTTAGCCCATAAAGTAATCCAAAAATAGAATCCCTCCCCTTCTTAGTCCTAGGCAACCCCAAAATAAAGTCCATAGAAATGTCAATCCAAGTTCTTTTTAAAAATAGCACGCAAAAGTGTTCTCAAAGTTCTATTTACAACTTCAGTTTGTCCATCCGTTTTGGGGATGACAAGTAGTAGATACAACAATATTGAGCAAAGTTTAGCCCATATAAGTTCAGCCATAAAGTAATTCCAAAAATAGAATCCCTCCCCTTCTTAGTCCTAGGCAACCCCAAAATAAAGTGCATAGAAATGTCAATCCAAGTTCTTTTAAGAATAGCACGCAAAAGTGTTCCCAAAGTTCTATTGACAACTTCAGTTTGTCCATCGGTTTGAGGATGACAAGTAGTAGATTACAACAATATTGAGCAAAGTTTAGCCCATAAAGTAATCCAAAAATAGAATCCCTCCCCTTCTTAGTCCTAGGCAACCCCAAAATAAAGTGCATAGAAATGTCAATCCAAGTTCTTTTTAAGAATAGCACGCAAAAGTGTTCCCAAAGTTCTATTTACAACTTCAGTTTGTCCATCCGTTTGAGGATGACAAGTAGTAGATTACAACAATATTGAGCAAGTTTAGCCCATAAAGTAATCCAAAAATAGAATCCCTCCCCTTCTTAGTCCTAGGCAACCCCAAAATAAAGTGCATAGAAATGTCAATCCAAGTTCTTTTAAGAATAGCACGCAAAAGTGTTCCCAAAGTTCTATTTACAACTTCAGTTTGTCCATCCGTTTGAGGATGACAAGTAGTAGATTACAACAATATTGAGCAAAGTTTAGCCCATAAAGTAATCCAAAAATAGAATCCCTCCCCTTCTTAGTCCTAGGCAACCCCAAAATAAAGTCCATAGAAATGTCAATCCAAGTTCTTTTAAGAATAGCACGCAAAAGTGTTCCCAAAGTTCTATTGACAACTTCAGTTTGTCCATCTGTTTGAGGATGACAAGTAGTAGATTACAACAATATTGAGCAAAGTTTAGCCCATAAAGTAATCCAAAAATAGAATCCCTCCCCTTCTTAGTCCTAGGCAACCCCAAAATAAAGTCCATAGAAATGTCAATCCAAGTTCTTTTTAAGAATAGCACGCAAAAGTGTTCCCAAAGTTCTATTTACAACTTCAGTTTGTCCATCCGTTTGAGGATGACAAGTAGTAGATTACAACAATATTGAGCAAAGTTTAGCCCATAAAGTAATCCAAAAATAGAATCCTCCCCTTCTTAGTCCTAGGCAACCCCAAAATAAAGTGCATAGAAATGTAATCCAAGTTCTTTTAAAGAATAGCACGCAAAGTGTTCCCAAAGTTCTATTACAACTTCAGTTTGTCCATCCGTTTGAGGATGACAAGTAGTAGATTACAAACAATATTGAGCAAAGTTTAGCCCATAAGTAATCCAAAAATAGAATCCCTCACCTTCTTAGTCCTAGGCAACCCCAAAATAAAGTGCATAGAAATGTCAGTCCAAGTTCTTTTTAAGATAGCACGCAAAAGTGTCCCAAAGTTCTATTTACAACTTCAGTTTGTCCATCCGTTTGAGGATGACAAGTAGTAGATTACAACAATATGGAGCAAAGTTTAGCCCATAAAGTAATGCAAAAAATAGAATCCCTCCCCTTCTTAGTCCTAGGCAACCCCAAATAAAGTCCATAGAAATGTCAATCCAAGTTCTTTTAAGAATAGCACGCAAAAGTGTTCCCAAAGTTCTATTTACAACTTCAGTTTGTCCATCCGTTGAGGATGACAAGTAGTAGATTACAACAATATTGAGCAAAGTTTAGCCCATAAAGTAATCCAAAATAGAATCCCTCCCCTTCTTAGTCCTAGGCAACCCCAAAATAAAGTGCATAGAAATGTCAATCCAAGTTCTTTTTAAGAATAGCACGCAAAAGTGTTCCAAAGTTCTATTGACAACTTCAGTTTGTCCATCCGTTTGAGGATGACAAGTAGTAGATTACAACAATATTGAGCAAAGTTTAGCCCATAAAGTAATCCAAAAATAGAATCCCTCCCCTTCTTAGTCCTAGGCAACCCCAAATAAAGTGCATAGAATGTCAATCCAAGTTCTTTTAAGAATAGCACGCAAAAGTGTTCCCAAAGTTCTATTTACAACTTCAGTTTGTCCATCCGTTTGAGGATGACAAGTAGTAGATTACAACAATATTGAGCAAAGTTTTAGCCCATAAGTAATCCAAAAATAGAATCCCTCACCTTCTTAGTCCTAGGCAACCCCAAAATAAAGTGCATAGAAATGTCAGTCCAAGTTCTTTTAAGAATAACACGCAAAAGTGTTCCCAAAGTTCTATTTACAACTTCAGTTTGGCCATCCGTTTTGAGGATGACAAGTAGTAGATTACAACAATATGGAGCAAAGTTTAGCCCATAAAGTAATGCCAAAAATAGAATCCCTCCCCTTCTTAGTCCTAGGCAACCCCAAAAATAAAGTCCATAGAAATGTCAATCCAAGTTCTTTAAGAATAGCACGCACAAGTGTTCCCAAAGTTCTATTTACAACTTCAGTTTGTCCATCCGTTTGGGATGACAAGTAGTAGATTACAACAATATTGAGCAAGTTTAGCCCATATAAGTTCCATTGACACTTCAGTTTGTCATCGTTTGAGGATGACACATAGTAGATTACAACAATATGAGCAAAGTTTAGCCCTAAAGTAAACGAAAATAGAATCCTTCCCCTTCTTAGTCCTAGGGCAACCCAGAATAAAGGCATAGAAATGTCAATCCAAGTTCTTTTTAAGAATAGCACGCAAAAGTGTTCTCAAAGTTATATTTACAACTTCAGTTTGTCCATCCGTTTGAGGATGACAAGTAGTAGATTACAAACAATATTGAACAAAGTTTAGCCCATAAAGTAATCCAAAAATAAAATCCCTCACCTTCTCAGTCCTAGGCAACCCCAAAATAAAGTGCATAGAAATGTCAATCCAAGTTCTTTTAAGAATAGCACGCAAAGTGTTCCCAAAGTTCTATTTACAACTTCAGTTTGTCATCCGTTTGAGAATGACAGTAGCTGATTACAAACAATATTGAGCAAAGGTTAGGCCATATAAGTTCTTGACAACTTCAGTTTTCCATCCGTTTGAGGATGGACAAGTAGTAGATTACAACAATATTGAGCAAAGTTTAGCCCATAAAGTAATCCAAAATAGAATCCCTCCCCTTCTTAGTCTAGGCAACCCCAAAATAAAGTCCATAGAAATGTCAATCCAAGTTCTTTTAAGAATAGCACGCACAAGTGTTCCCAAAGTTCTATTTACAACTTCAGTTTGTCCATCCGTTTGAGGATGACAAGTAGTAGATTACAACAATATTGAGCAATGTTAGCCCATAAAGTAATCCAAAAATAGAATCCCTCCCCTTCTTAGTCCTAGGCAACCCCAAAATAAAGTGCATAGAAATGTCAATCCAAGTTCTTTTAAGAATAGCACGCAAAAGTGTTCCCAAAGTTCTATTTACAACTTCAGTTTGTCCATCCGTTTGAGGATGACAAGTAGTAGATTACAACATATTGAGCAAAGTTTAGCCCATAAAGTAATCCAAAAATAGAATCCCTCACCTTCTAGTCCTAGGCAACCCCAAAATAAAGTGCATAGAAATGTCAGTCCAAGTTCTTTTAAGAATAGCACGCAAAAGTGTTCCCAAAGTTCTATTGACAACTTCAGTTTGTCCATCCGTTTGAGGATGACAAGTAGTAGATTACAACAATATTGAGCAAGTTTAGCCCATAAAGTAATCCAAAAATAGAATCCCTCCCCTTCTTAGTCCTAGGCAACCCCAAAATAAAGTCCATAGAAATGTCAATCCAAGTTCTTTTAAGAATAGCACGCACAAGTGTCCCAAAGTTCTATTTACAACTTCAATTTGTCCATCCGTTGGGGATGACAAGTAGTAGATTACAACAATATTGAGCAAAGTTTAGCCCATATAAGTTCTATTGACAACTTCAGTTTGTCCATCCGTTTGAGGATGACAAGTAGTAGATTACAACAATATTGAGCAATGTTTAGCCCATAAAGTAATCCAAAAATAGAATCCCTCCCCTTCTTAGTCCTAGGCAACCCCAAAATAAAGTCCATAGAAATGTCAATCCAAGTTCTTTTTCAGAATAGCACGCAAAAGTGTTCCCAAAGTTCTATTTACAACTTCAGTTTGTCCATCCGTTTGGGGATGACAAGTAGTAGATTACAACAATATTGAGCAAAGTTTAGCCCATATAAGTTCTATTGACAACTTCAGTTTGTCCATCCGTTTGAGGATGACAAGCAGTAGATTACAACAATATTGAGCAATGTTAGCCCATAAAGTAATCCAAAAATAGAATCCCTCCCCTTCTTAGTCCTAGGCAACCCCAAAATAAAGTGCATAGAAATGTCAATCCAAGTTCTTTTAAGAATAGCACGCACAAGTGTTCCCAAAGTTCTATTTACAACTTCAGTTTGTCCATCCGTTTGAGGATGACAAGTAGTAGATTACAACAATATTGAGCAAAGTTTAGCCCATAAAGTAATCCAAAAATAGAATCCCTCACCTTCTTATTCCTAGGCAACCCCAAAATAAAGTGCATAGAAATGTCAGTCCAAGTTCTTTTAAGAATAGCACGCAAAAGTGTTCCCAAAGTTCTATTTACAACTTCAGTTTGTCCATCCGTTTGAGGATGACAAGTAGTAGATTACAACAATATGGAGCAAAGTTTAGCCCATAAAGTAATGCAAAAATAGAATCCCTCCCCTTCTTAGTCCTAGGCAACCCCAAAATAAAGTCCATAGAAATGTCAATCCAAGTTCTTTTAAGAATAGCACGCAAAAGTGTTCCCAAAGTTCTATTTACAACTCCAGTTTGTCCATCCGTTTGGGATGACAAGTAGTAGATACAACAATATTGAGCAAAGTTTAGCCCATATAAGTTCTATTGACAACTTCAGTTTGTCCATCCGTTTGAGGATGACAAGCAGTAGATTACAACAATATTGAGCAATGTTTAGCCCATAAAGTAATCCAAAAATAGAATCCCTCCCCTTCTTAGTCCTCGGCAACCCCAAAATAAAGTGCATAGAATGTCAATCCAAGTTCTTTTTAAGAATAGCACGCACAAGTGTTCCCAAAGTTCTATTTACAACTTCAGTTTGTCCATCCGTTTGAGGATGACAAGTAGTAGATTACAACAATATTGAGCAAATTTTAGCCCATAAAGTAATCCAAAATAGAATCCCTCACCTTCTTAGTCCTAGGCAACCCCAAAATAAAGTGCATAGAAATGTCAGTCCAAGTTCTTTTAAGAATAACACGCAAAAGTGTTCCCAAAGTTCTATTTACAACTTCAGTTTGGCCATCCGTTTGAGGATGACAAGTAGTAGATTACAACAATATGGAGCAAAGTTTAGCCCATAAAGTAATGCAAAAATAGAATCCCTCCCCTTCTTAGTCCTAGGCAACCCCAAAATAAAGTCCATAGAAATGTCAATCCAAGTTCTTTTAAGAATAGCACGCACAAGTGTTCCCAAAGTTCTATTTACAACTTCAGTTTGTCCATCCGTTTGGGGATGACAAGTAGTAGATTACAACAATATTGAGCAAAGTTTAGCCCATATAAGTTCCATTGACAACTTCAGTTTGTCCATCCGTTTGAGGATGACAAATAGTAGATTACAACAATATTGAGCAAAGTTTAGCCCATAAAGTAACGAAAAATAGAATCCTTCCCCTTCTTAGTCCTAGGCAACCCCAGAATAAAGTGCATAGAAATGTCAATCCAAGTTCTTTTTAAGAATAGCACGCAAAAGTGTTCTCAAAGTTCTATTTACAACTTCAGTTTGTCCATCCGTTTGAGGATGACAAGTAGTAGATTACAACAATATGGAGCAAAGTTTAGCCCATAAAGTAATCCAAAAATAGAATCCCTCCCCTTCTTAGTCCTAGGCAACCCCAAAATAAAGTGCATAGAAATGTCAATCCAAGTTCTTTTAAGAATAGCACGCAAAAGTGTTCCCAAAGTTCTATTGACAACTTCAGTTTGTCCATCTGTTTGAGGATGACAAGTAGTAGATTACAACAATATTGAGCAAGTTTAGCCCATAAAGTAATCCAAAAATAGAATCCCTCCCCTTCTTAGTCCTAGGCAACCCCAAATAAAGTGCATAGAATGTCAATCCAAGTTCTTTTAAGAATAGCACGCAAAAGTGTTCCCAAAGTTCTATTTACAACTTCAGTTTGTCCATCCGTTGAGGATGACAAGTAGTAGATTACAACAATATTGAGCAAAGTTTAGCCCATAAAGTAATCCAAAAATAGAATCCCTCCCCTTCTTAGTCCTAGGCAACCCCAAAATAAAGTGCATAGAAATGTCAATCCAAGTTCTTTTTAAGAATAGCACGCAAAAGTGTTCCCAAAGTTCTATTTACAACTTCAGTTTGTCCATCCGTTTGAGAATGACAAGTAGCAGATTACAACAATATTAAGCAAAGGTTAGGCCATATAAGTTCTTTGACAACTTCAGTTTTTCCATCCGTTTGAGGATGACAAGTAGTAGATTACAACAATATTGAACAAAGTTTAGCCCATAAAGTAATCCAAAAATAGAATCCCTCCCCTTCTTAGTCCTAGGCAACCCCAAAATAAAGTCCATAGAAATGTCAATCCAAGTTCTTTTAAGAATAGCACGCACAAGTGTCCCCAAAGTTCTATTTACAACTTCAATTTGTCCATCCGTTTGGGGATGACAAATAGTAGATTACAACAATATTGAGCAAAGTTTAGCCCATAAAGTAATCCAAAATAGAATCCCTCCCCTTCTTAGTCCTAGGCAACCCCAAAATAAAGTCCATAGAAATGTCAATCCAAGTTCTTTTAAGAATAGCACGCACAAGTGTCCCCAAAGTTCTATTTACAACTTCAATTTGTCCATCCGTTTGGGGATGACAAGTAGTAGATTACAACAATATTGAGCAAAGTTTAGCCCATATAAGTTCTATTGACAACTTCAGTTTGTCCATCCGTTTGAGGATGACAAGTAGTAGATTACAACAATATTGAGCAATGTTTAGCCCATAAAGTAATCCAAAAATAGAATCCCTCCCCTTCTTAGTCCTAGGCAACCCCAAAATAAAGTCCATAGAAATGTCAATCCAAGTTCTTTTTCAGAATAGCACGCAAAAGTGTTCCCAAAGTTCTATTTACAACTTCAGTTTGTCCATCCGTTTGGGGATGACAAGTAGTAGATTACAACAATATTGAGCAAAGTTTAGCCCATATAAGTTCTATTGACAACTTCAGTTTGTCCATCCGTTTGAGGATGACAAGCAGTAGATTACAACAATATTGAGCAATGTTTAGCCCATAAAGTAATCCAAAAATAGAATCCCTCCCCTTCTTAGTCCTAGGCAACCCCAAAATAAAGTGCATAGAAATGTCAATCCAAGTTCTTTTTAAGAATAGCACGCACAAGTGTTCCCAAAGTTCTATTTACAACTTCAGTTTGTCCATCCGTTTGAGGATGACAAGTAGTAGATTACAACAATATTGAGCAAAGTTTAGCCCATAAAGTAATCCAAAAATAGAATCCCTCACCTTCTTATTCCTAGGCAACCCCAAAATAAAGTGCATAGAAATGTCAGTCCAAGTTCTTTTAAGAATAGCACGCAAAAGTGTTCCCAAAGTTCTATTTACAACTTCAGTTTGTCCATCCGTTTGAGGATGACAAGTAGTAGATTACAACAATATGGAGCAAAGTTTAGCCCATAAAGTAATGCAAAAATAGAATCCCTCCCCTTCTTAGTCCTAGGCAACCCCAAAATAAAGTCCATAGAAATGTCAATCCAAGTTCTTTTTAAGAATAGCACGCAAAAGTGTTCCCAAAGTTCTATTGACTACTTCAGTTTGTCCATCTGTTTGAGGATGACAAGTAGTAGATTACAACAATATTGAGCAAAGTTTAGCTCATAAAGTAATCCAAAAATAGAATCCCTCCCCTTCTCAGTCCTAGGCAACCCCAAAATAAAGTGCATAGAAATGTCAATCCAAGTTCTTTTTAAGAATAGCACGCAAAAGTGTTCCCAAAGTTCTATTTACAACTTCAGTTTGTCCATCCGTTTGAGAATGACAAGTAGTAGATTACAACAATATTGAGCAAAGGTTAGGCCATATAAGTTCTATTGACAACTTCAGTTTTTCCATCCGTTTGAGGATGACAAGTAGTAGATTACAACAATATTGAGCAAAGTTTAGCCCATAAAGTAATCCAAAAATAGAATCCCTCCCCTTCTTAGTCCTAGGCAACCCCAAAATAAAGTGCATAGAAATGTTAATCCAAGTTCTTTTAAGAATAGCACGCACAAGTGTTCCCAAAGTTCTATTTACAACTTCAGTTTGTCCATCCGTTTGAGGATGACAAGTAGTAGATTACAACAATATTGAGCAAAGTTTAGCCCATAAAGTAATCCAAAAATAGAATCCCTCACCTTCTTAGTCCTAGGCAACCCCAAAATAAAGTCCACAGAAATGTCAGGCCAAGTTCTTTTAAGAATAGCACGCAAAAGTGTTCCTAAAGTTCTATTTACAACTTCAGTTTGTCCATCCGTTTGAGGATGACAAGTAGTAGATTACAACAATATGGTGCAAAGTTTAGCCCATAAAGTAATGCAAAAATAGAATCCCTCCCCTTCTTAGTCCTAGGCAACCCCAAAATAAAGTCCATAGAAATGTCAATCCAAGTTCTTTTAAGAATAGCACGCACAAGTGTTCCCAAAGTTCTATTTACAACTTCAGTTTGTCCATCCGTTTGGGGATGACAAGTAGTAGATTACAACAATATTGAGCAAAGTTTTGCCCATATAAGTTCTATTGACAACTTCAGTTTGTCCATCCGTTTGAAGATGACAAATAGTAGATTACAACAATATTGAGCAAAGTTTAGCCCATAAAGTAATCCAAAAATAGAATCCCTCCCCTTCTTAGTCCTAGGCAACCCCAAAATAAAGTCCATAGAAATGTCAATCCAAGTTCTTTTTAAGAATAGCACGCAAAAGTGTTCCCAAAGTTCTATTTACAACTCCAGTTTGTCCATCCGTTTGGGGATGACAAGTAGTAGATACAACAATATTGAGCAAAGTTTAGCCCATATAAGTTCTATTGACAACTTCAGTTTGTCCATCCGTTTGAGGATGACAAGCAGTAGATTACAACAATATTGAGCAATGTTTAGCCCATAAAGTAATCCAAAAATAGAATCCCTCCCCTTCTTAGTCCTCGGCAACCCCAAAATAAAGTGCATAGAAATGTCAATCCAAGTTCTTTTTAAGAATAGCACGCACAAGTGTTCCCAAAGTTCTATTTACAACTTCAGTTTGTCCATCCGTTTGAGGATGACAAGTAGTAGATTACAACAATATTGAGCAAATTTTAGCCCATAAAGTAATCCAAAAATAGAATCCCTCACCTTCTTAGTCCTAGGCAACCCCAAAATAAAGTGCATAGAAATGTCAGTCCAAGTTCTTTTAAGAATAACACGCAAAAGTGTTCCCAAAGTTCTATTTACAACTTCAGTTTGGCCATCCGTTTGAGGATGACAAGTAGTAGATTACAACAATATGGAGCAAAGTTTAGCCCATAAAGTAATGCAAAAATAGAATCCCTCCCCTTCTTAGTCCTAGGCAACCCCAAAATAAAGTCCATAGAAATGTCAATCCAAGTTCTTTTAAGAATAGCACGCACAAGTGTTCCCAAAGTTCTATTTACAACTTCAGTTTGTCCATCCGTTTGGGGATGACAAGTAGTAGATTACAACAATATTGAGCAAAGTTTAGCCCATATAAGTTCCATTGACAACTTCAGTTTGTCCATCCGTTTGAGGATGACAAATAGTAGATTACAACAATATTGAGCAAAGTTTAGCCCATAAAGTAAACGAAAATAGAATCCTTCCCCTTCTTAGTCCTAGGCAACCCCAGAATAAAGTGCATAGAAATGTCAATCCAAGTTCTTTTTAAGAATAGCACGCAAAAGTGTTCTCAAAGTTCTATTTACAACTTCAGTTTGTCCATCCGTTTGAGGATGACAAGTAGTAGATTACAACAATATTGAGCAAAGTTTAGCCCATAAAGTAATCCAAAAATAAAATCCCTCACCTTCTCAGTCCTAGGCAACCCCAAAATAAAGTGCATAGAAATGTCAATCCAAGTTCTTTTAAGAATAGCACGCAAAAGTGTTCCCAAAGTTCTATTTACAACTTCAGTTTGTCCATCCGTTTGAGAATGACAAGTAGCTGATTACAACAATATTGAGCAAAGGTTAGGCCATATATAGTTCTTTGACAACTTCAGTTTTTTCCATCCGTTTGAGGATGACAAGTAGTAGATTACAACAATATTGAGCAAAGTTTAGCCCATAAAGTAATCCAAAAATAGAATCCCTCCCCTTCTTAGTCCTAGGCAACCCCAAAATAAAGTCCATAGAAATGTCAATCCAAGTTCTTTTAAGAATAGCACGCACAAGTGTCCCCAAAGTTCTATTTACAACTTCAATTTGTCCATCCGTTTGGGGATGACAAGTAGTAGATTACAACAATATTGAGCAAAGTTTAGCCCATAAAGTAATCCAAAAATAGAATCCCTCACCTTCTATTCCTAGGCAACCCCAAAATAAGTGCATAGAAATGTCAATCCAAGTTCTTTTTAAGAATAGCACGCAAAGTGTTCCCAAAGTTCTATTTACAACTTCAGTTTGTCCATCCGTTTGAGAATGCAAGTAGCAGATTACAACAATATTAAGCAAAGGTTTAGGCCATATAAGTTCTTTGACAACTTCAGTTTTCCATCCGTTTGAGGATGACAAGTAGTAGATTACAACAATATTGAGCAAAGTTTAGCCCATAAAGTAATCCAAAAATAGAATCCCTCCCCTTCTTAGTCCTAGGCAACCCCAAAATAAAGTCCATAGAAATGTCAATCCAAGTTCTTTTAAGAATAGCACGCACAAGTGTCCCAAAGTTCTATTTACAACTTCAATTTGTCCATCCGTTTGAGGATGACAAGTAGTAGATTACAACAATATTGAGCAAAGTTTAGCCCATAAAGTAATCCAAAAATAGAATCCCTCCCCTTCTTAGTCCTAGGCAACCCCAAAATAAAGTCCATAGAAATGTCAATCCAAGTTCTTTTAAGAATAGCACGCACAAGTGTCCCCAAAGTTCTATTTACAACTTCAATTTGTCCATCCGTTTGGGGATGACAAGTAGTAGATTACAACAATATTGAGCAAAGTTTAGCCCATATAAGTTCTATTGACAACTTCAGTTTGTCCATCCGTTTGAGGATGACAAGTAGTAGATTACAACAATATTGAGCAATGTTTAGCCCATAAAGTAATCCAAAAATAGAATCCCTCCCCTTCTTAGTCCTAGGCAACCCCAAAATAAAGTCCATAGAAATGTCAATCCAAGTTCTTTTTCAGAATAGCACGCAAAAGTGTTCCCAAAGTTCTATTTACAACTTCAGTTTGTCCATCCGTTTGGGGATGACAAGTAGTAGATTACAACAATATTGAGCAAAGTTTAGCCCATATAAGTTCTATTGACACCTTCAGTTTGTCCATCCGTTTGAGGATGACAAGCAGTAGATTACAACAATATTGAGCAATGTTTAGCCCATAAAGTAATCCAAAAATAGAATCCCTCCCCTTCTTAGTCCTAGGCAACCCCAAAATAAAGTGCATAGAAATGTCAATCCAAGTTCTTTTAAGAATAGCACGCACAAGTGTTCCCAAAGTTCTATTTACAACTTCAGTTTGTCCATCCGTTGAGGATGACAAGTAGTAGATTACAACAATATTGAGCAAAGTTTAGCCCATAAAGTAATCCAAAAATAGAATCCCTCACCTTCTTATTCCTAGGCAACCCCAAAATAAAGTGCATAGAAATGTCAGTCCAAGTTCTTTTAAGAATAGCACGCAAAAGTGTTCCCAAAGTTCTATTTACAACTTCAGTTTGTCCATCCGTTTGAGGATGACAAGTAGTAGATTACAACAATATGGAGCAAAGTTTAGCCCATAAAGTAATCCAAAAATAGAATCCCTCCCCTTCTTAGTCCTAGGCAACCCCAAAATAAAGTCATAGAAATGTCAATCCAAGTTCTTTTAAGAATAGCACGCAAAAGTGTTCCCAAAGTTCTATTGACAACTTCAGTTTGTCCATCCTGTTTGAGGATGACAAGTAGTAGATTACAACAATATTGAGCAAAGTTTAGCCCATAAAGTAATCCAAAATAGAATCCCTCCCCTTCTTTGTCCTAGGCAACCCCAAAATAAAGTGCATAGAAATGTCAATCCAAGTTCTTTTTAAGAATAGCACGCAAAGTGTTCCCAAAGTTCTATTGACAACTTCAGTTTGTCCATCTGTTTGAGGATGACAAGTAGTAGATTACAACAATATTGAGCAAAGTTTAGCCCATAAAGTAATCCAAAAATAGAATCCCTCCCCTTCTTAGTCCTAGGCAACCCAAAATAAAGTGCATAGAATGTTAATCCAAGTTCTTTTAAGAATAGCACGCACAAGTGTTCCCAAAGTTCTATTTACAACTTCAGTTTGTCCATCCGTTTGAGGATGACAAGTAGTAGATTACAACAATATTGAGCAAAGTTTAGCCCATAAAGTAATCCAAAAATAGAATCCCTCACCTTCTTAGTCCTAGGCAACCCCAAAATAAAGTCCACAGAAATGTCAGGCCAAGTTCTTTTAAGAATAGCACGCAAAAGTGTTCCCAAAGTTCTATTTACAACTTCAGTTTGTCCATCCGTTTGAGGATGACAAGTAGTAGATTACAACAATATGGAGCAAAGTTTAGCCCATAAAGTAATGCAAAAATAGAATCCCTCCCCTTCTTAGTCCTAGGCAACCCCAAAATAAAGTCCATAGAAATGTCAATCCAAGTTCTTTTAAGAATAGCACGCACAAGTGTTCCCAAAGTTCTATTTACAACTTCAGTTTGTCCATCCGTTTGGGGATGACAAGTAGTAGATTACAACAATATTGAGCAAAGTTTAGCCCATATAAGTTCTATTGACAACTTCAGTTTGTCCATCCGTTTGAGGATGACAAATAGTAGATTACAACAATATTGAGCAAAGTTTAGCCCATAAAGTAATCCAAAAATAGAATCCCTCCACTTCTTAGTCCTAGGCAACCCCAACATAAAGTCCATAGAAATGTCAATCCAAGGTTCTTTTTAAGAATAGCACGCAAAAGTGTTCCCAAAGTTCTATTTACAACTTCAGTTTGTCCATCCGTTTGAGGATGACAAGTAGTAGATTACAACAATATTGAGCAAAGTTTAGCCCATAAAGTAATCCAAAAATAAAATCCCTCCCCTTCTAGTCCTAGGCAACCCCAAAATAAAGTGCCATAGAAATGTCAATCCAAGTTCTTTTTAAGAATAGCACGCAAAAGTGTTCCCAAAGTTCTATTTAAACTTCAGTTTGTCCATCCGTTTGAGAATGACAAGTAGCAGATTACAACAATATTGAGCAAAGGTTAGGCCATATAAGTTCTTTGACAACTTCAGTTTTTCCATCCGTTTGAGGATGACAAGTAGTAGATTACAACAATATTGAGCAAAGTTTAGCCCATAAAGTAATCCAAAAATAGAATCCCTCCCCTTCTTAGTCCTAGGCAACCCCAAAATAAAGTCCATAGAAATGTCAATCCAAGTTCTTTTAAGAATAGCACGCACAAGTGTCCCCAAAGTTCTATTTACAACTTCAATTTGTCCATCCGTTTGGGGATGACAAGTAGTAGATTACAACAATATTGAGCAAAGTTTAGCCCATAAAGTAATCCAAAAATAGAATCCCTCACCTTCTTATTCCTAGGCAACCCCAAAATAAAGTGCATAGAAATGTCAATCCAAGTTCTTTTTAAGAATAGCACGCAAAAGTGTTCCCAAAGTTCTATTTACAACTTCAGTTTGTCCATCCGTTTGAGAATGACAAGTAGCAGATTACAACAATATTAAGCAAAGGTTAGGCCATATAAGTTCTTTGACAACTTCAGTTTTTCCATCCGTTTGAGGATGACAAGTAGTAGATTACAACAATATTGAGCAAAGTTTAGCCCATAAAGTAATCCAAAAATAGAATCCCTCCCCTTCTTAGTCCTAGGCAACCCCAAAATAAAGTCCATAGAAATGTCAATCCAAGTTCTTTTAAGAATAGCACGCACAAGTGTCCCCAAAGTTCTATTTACAACTTCAATTTGTCCATCCGTTTGGGGATGACAAATAGTAGATTACAACAATATTGAGCAAAGTTTAGCCCATAAAGTAATCCAAAAATAGAATCCCTCCCCTTCTTAGTCCTAGGCAACCCCAAAATAAAGTCCATAGAAATGTCAATCCAAGTTCTTTTTAAGAATAGCACGCAAAAGTGTTCCCAAAGTTCTATTTACAACTTCAGTTTGTCCATCCGTTTGGGGATGACAAGTAGTAGATTACAACAATATTGAGCAAAGTTTAGCCCATATAAGTTCTATTGACAACTTCAGTTTGTCCATCCGTTTGAGGATGACAAGTAGTAGATTACAACAATATTGAGCAATGTTTAGCCCATAAAGTAATCCAAAAATAGAATCCCTCCCCTTCTTAGTCCTAGGCAACCCCAAAATAAAGTGCATAGAAATGTCAATCCAAGTTCTTTTTAAGAATAGCACGCACAAGTGTTCCAAAGTTCTATTTACAACTTCAGTTTGTCCATCCGTTTGAGGATGACAAGTAGTAGATTACAACAATATTGAGCAAAGTTTAGCCCATAAAGTAATCCAAAAATAGAATCCCTCACCTTCTTAGTCCTAGGCAACCCCAAAATAAAGTGCATAGAAATGTCAGTCCAAGTTCTTTTAAGAATAGCACGCAAAAGTGTTCCCAAAGTTCTATTTACAACTTCAGTTTGTCCATCCGTTTGAGGATGACAAGTAGTAGATTACAACAATATGGAGCAAAGTTTAGCCCATAAAGTAATGCAAAAATAGAATCCCTCCCTTCTTAGTCCTAGGCAACCCCAAAATAAAGTCCATAGAAATGTCAATCCAAGTTCTTTTAAGAATAGCACGCACAAGTGTTCCCAAAGTTCTATTTACAACTTCAGTTTGTCCAATCCGTTTGGGGATGACAAGTTAGATTACAACAATATTGAGCAAAGTTTAGCCCATATAAGTTCCATTGACAACTTCAGTTTGTCCATCCGTTTGAGGATGACAAATAGTAGATTACAACAATATTGAGCAAAGTTTAGCCCATAAAGTAAATCCAAAAATAGAATCCCTCCCCTTCTTAGTCCGAAGGCAACCCCAGAATAAAGTGCATAGAAATGTCAATCCAAGTTCTTTTAAGAAATAGCACGCAAAAGTGTTCTCAAAGTTCTATTTACAACTTTAGTTTGTCCATCCGTTTGAGGATGACAAGTAGTAGATTACAACAATATTGAGCAAAGTTTAGCCCATAAAGTAATCCAAAAATAGAATCCTCCCCTTCTTAGTCCTAGGCAACCCCAAATAAAGTGCATAGAAATGTCAATCCAAGTTCTTTTAAGAATAGCACGCAAAAGTGTTCCCAAAGTTCTATGACAACTTCAGTTTGTCCATCGTTGAGGATGACAAGTAGTAGATTACAACAATATTGAGCAAAGTTTAGCCCATAAAGTAATCCAAAAATAGAATCCCTCCCCTTCTTAGTCAGGCAACCCCAAAATAAAGTGCATAGAAATGTCAATCCAAGTTCTTTTTAAGAATAGCACGCAAAAGTGTTCCAAAGTTCTATTGACAACTTCAGTTTGTCCATCCGTTTGAGGATGACAAGTAGTAGATTACAACAATATTGAGCAAAGTTTAGCCCATAAAGTAATCCAAAAATAGAATCCCTCCCCTTCTTAGTCCTAGCAACCCCAAAATAAAGTGCATAGAAATGTCAATCCAAGTTCTTTTAAGAATAGCACGCAAAAGTGTTCCAAAGTTCTATTGACAACTTCAGTTTGTCCATCTGTTTGAGGATGACAAGTAGTAGATTACAACAATATTGAGCAAAGTTTAGCCCATAAAGTAATCCAAAAATAGAATCCCTCCCCTTCTTAGTCCTAGGCAACCCCAAAATAAAGTGCATAGAAATGTCAATCCAAGTTCTTTTTAAGAATAGCACGCAAAAGTGTTCCCAAAGTTCTATTGACAACTTCAGTTTGTCCATCCTGTTTGAGGATGACAAGTAGTAGATTACAACAATATTGAGCAAAGTTTAGCCCATAAAGTAATCCAAAAATAGAATCCCTCCCCTTCTTAGTCCTAGGCAACCCCAAAATAAAGTGCATAGAAATGTCAATCCAAGTTCTTTTAAGAATAGCACGCAAAAGTGTTCCCAAAGTTCTATTGACAACTTCAGTTTGTCCATCCGTTTGAGGATGACAAGTAGTAGATTACAACAATATTGAGCAAAGTTTAGCCCATAAAGTAATCCAAAAATAGAATCCCTCCCCTTCTTAGTCCTAGGCAACCCCAAAATAAAGTCCATAGAAATGTCAATCCAAGTTCTTTTAAGAATAGCACGCAAAAGTGTTCCCAAAGTTCTATTGACAACTTCAGGTTTGTCCATCCGTTTGAGGATGACAAGTAGTAGATTACAACAATATTGAGCAAAGTTTAGCCCATAAAGTAATCCAAAATAGAATCCCTCCCCTTCTTAGTCCTAGGCAACCCCAAAATAAAGTGCATAGAAATGTCAATCCAAGTTCTTTTAAGAATAGCACGCAAAAGTGTTCCAAAGTTCTATTGACAACTTCAGTTTGTCCATCTGTTTGAGGATGACAAGTAGTAGATTACAACAATATTGAGCAAAGTTTAGCCCATAAAGTAATCCAAAAATAGAATCCCTCCCCTTCTTAGTCCTAAGCAACCCAAAATAAAGTGCATAGAAATGTCAATCCAAGTTCTTTTAAGAATAGCACGCAAAAGTGTTCCCAAAGTTCTATTGACAACTTCAGTTTGTCCATCTGTTTGAGGATGACAAGTAGTAGATTACAACATATTGAGCAAAGTTTAGCCCATAAAGTAATCCAAAATAGAATCCCTCCCCTTCTTAGTCCTAGGCAACCCAAAATAAAGTGCATAGAAATGTCAATCCAAGTTCTTTTAAGAATAGCACGCAAAAGTGTTCCCAAAGTTCTATTGACAACTTCAGTTTGTCCATCGTTTGAGGATGACAAGTAGTAGATTACAACAATATTGAGCAAAGTTTAGCCCATAAAGTAATCCAAAAATAGAATCCCTCCCCTTCTTAGTCCTAGGCAACCCCAAAATAAAGTGCATAGAAATGTCAATCCAAGTTCTTTTAAGAATAGCACGCAAAAGTGTTCCCAAAGTTCTATTACAACTTCAGTTTGTCCATCCGTTTGAGGATGACAAGTAGTAGATTACAACAATATTGAGCAAAGTTTAGCCCATAAAGTAATCCAAAAATAGAATCCCTCCCCTTCTTAGTCCTAGGCAACCCCAAAATAAAGTGCCATAGAAATGTCAATCCAAGTTCTTTTAAGAATAGCACGCAAAAGTGTTCCCAAAGTTCTATTGACAACTTCAGTTTGTCCATCCGTTTGAGGATGACAAGTAGTAGATTACAACAATATTGAGCAAAGTTTAGCCCATAAAGTAATCCAAAAATAGAATCCCTCCCCTTCTTAGTCCTAGGCAACCCCAAAATAAAGTGCATAGAAATGTCAATCCAAGTTCTTTTTAAGAATAGCACGCAAAAGTGTTCCCAAAGTTCTATTGACAACTTCAGTTTGTCCATCCGTTTGAGGATGACAAGTAGTAGATTACAACAATATTGAGCAAGTTTAGCCCATAAAGTAATCCAAAAATAGAATCCCTCCCCTTCTTAGTCCTAGGCAACCCCAAAATAAAGTGCATAGAAATGTCAATCCAAGTTCTTTTAAGAATAGCACGCAAAAGTGTTCCCAAAGTTCTATTGACAACTTCAGTTTGTCCATCCGTTTGAGGATGACAAGTAGTAGATTACAACAATATTGAGCAAAGTTTAGCCCATAAAGTAATCCAAAAATAGAATCCCTCCCCTTCTTAGTCCTAGGCAACCCCAAAATAAAGTGCATAGAAATGTCAATCCAAGTTCTTTTAAGAATAGCACGCAAAAGTGTTCCCAAAGTTCTATTTACAACTTCAGTTTGTCCATCCGTTTGAGGATGACAAGTAGTAGATTACAACAATATTGAGCAAAGTTTAGCCCATAAAGTAATCCAAAAATAGAATCCCTCCCCTTCTTAGTCCTAGGCAACCCCAAAATAAAGTGCATAGAAATGTCAATCCAAGTTCTTTTAAGAATAGCACGCAAAGTGTTCCCAAAGTTCTATTTACAACTTCAGTTTGTCCATCCGTTTGAGGATGACAAGTAGTAGATTACAACAATATTGAGCAAAGTTTTAGCCCATAAAGTAATCCAAAAATAGAATCCCTCCCCTTCTTAGTCCTAGGCAACCCCAAAATAAAGTGCATAGAAATGTCAATCCAAGTTCTTTTAAGAATAGCACGCAAAAGTGTTCCCAAAGTTCTATTGACAACTTCAGTTTGTCCATCTGTTGAGGATGACAAGTAGTAGATTACAACAATATTGAGCAAAGTTTAGCCCATAAAGTAATCCAAAAATAGAATCCCTCCCCTTCTTAGTCCTAGGCACCCCAAAATAAAGTGCATAGAAATGTCAATCAAGTTCTTTTAAGAATAGCACGCAAAAGTGTTCCCAAAGTTCTATTGACAACTTCAGTTTGTCCATCCGTTTGAGGATGACAAGTAGTAGATTACAACAATATTGAGCAAAGTTTAGCCCATAAAGTAATCCAAAAATAGAATCCCTCCCCTTCTTAGTCCTAGGCAACCCCAAAATAAAGTGCATAGAAATGTCAATCCAAGTTCTTTTAAGAATAGCACGCAAAAGTGTTCCCAAAGTTCTATTGACAACTTCAGTTTGTCCATCCGTTTGAGGATGACAAGTAGTAGATTACAACAATATTGAGCAAAGTTTAGCCCATAAAGTAATCCAAAAATAGAATCCCTCCCCTTCTTAGTCCTAGGCAACCCCAAAATAAAGTGCATAGAAATGTCAATCCAAGTTCTTTTAAGAATAGCACGCAAAAGTGTTCCCAAAGTTCTATTTACAACTTCAGTTTGTCCATCCGTTTGAGGATGACAAGTAGTAGATTACAACAATATTGAGCAAAGTTTAGCCCATAAAGTAATCCAAAAATAGAATCCCTCCCCTTCTTAGTCCTAGGCAACCCAAAATAAAGTGCATAGAAATGTCAATCCAAGTTCTTTTTAAGAATAGCACGCAAAAGTGTTCCCAAAGTTCTATTGACAACTTCAGTTTGTCCATCCGTTTGAGGATGACAAGTAGTAGATTACAACAATATTGAGCAAAGTTTAGCCCATAAAGTAATCCAAAAATAGAATCCCTCCCCTTCTTAGTCCTAGGCAACCCAAAATAAAGTGCATAGAAATGTCAATCCAAGTTCTTTTTAAGAATAGCACGCAAAAGTGTTCCAAAGTTCTATTGACAACTTCAGTTTGTCCATCCGTTTGAGGATGACAAGTAGTAGATTACAACAATATTGAGCAAAGTTTAGCCCATAAAGTAATCCAAAAATAGAATCCCTCCCCTTCTTAGTCCTAGGCAACCCCAAAATAAAGTGCATAGAAATGTCAATCCAAGTTCTTTTAAGAATAGCACGCAAAAGTGTTCCCAAAGTTCTATTGACAACTTCAGTTTGTCCATCCGTTTGAGGATGACAAGTAGTAGATTACAACAATATTGAGCAAAGTTTAGCCCATAAAGTAATCAAAAATAGAATCCCTCCCCTTCTTAGTCCTAGGCAACCCCAAAATAAAGTGCATAGAAATGTCAATCCAAGTTCTTTTTAAGAATAGCACGCAAAAGTGTTCCCAAAGTTCTATTGACAACTTCAGTTTGTCCATCCGTTTGAGGATGACAAGTAGTAGATTACAACAATATTGAGCAAAGTTTAGCCCATAAAGTATCCAAAAATAGAATCCCTCCCCTTCTTAGTCCTAGGCAACCCAAAATAAAGTGCATAGAAATGTCAATCCAGTTCTTTTAAGAATAGCACGCAAAAGTGTTCCCAAAGTTCTATTGACAACTTCAGTTTGTCCATCTGTTTGAGGATGACAAGTAGTAGATTACAACAATATTGAGCAAGTTTAGCCCATAAAGTAATCCAAAATAGAATCCCTCCCCTTCTTAGTCCTAGGCAACCCCAAAATAAAGTGCATAGAAATGTCAATCCAAGTCTTTTAAGAATAGCACGCAAAGTGTTCCAAAGTTCTATTGACAACTTCAGTTTGTCCATCCGTTTGAGGATGACAAGTAGTAGATTACAACAATATTGAGCAAGTTTAGCCCATAAAGTAATCCAAAAATAGAATCCTCCCCTTCTTAGTCCTAGGCAACCCCAAAATAAAGTGCATAGAAATGTCAATCCAAGTTCTTTTAAGAATAGCACGCAAAAGTGTTCCCAAAGTTCTATTGACAACTTCAGTTTGTCCATCTGTTTGAGGATGACAAGTAGTAGATTACAACAATATTGAGCAAAGTTTAGCCCATAAAGTAATCCAAAAATAGAATCCCTCCCCTTCTTAGTCCTAGGCAACCCCAAAATAAAGTGCATAGAAATGTCAATCCAAGTTCTTTTTAAGAATAGCACGCAAAGTGTTCCCAAAGTTCTATTGACAACTTCAGTTTGTCCATCTGTTTGAGGATGACAAGTAGTAGATTACAACAATATTGAGCAAAGTTTAGCCCATAAGTAATCCAAAAATAGAATCCCTCCCCTTCTTAGTCCTAGGCAACCCAAATAAAGTGCATAGAAATGTCAATCCAAGTTCTTTTTAAGAATAGCACGCAAAAGTGTCCCAAAGTTCTATGACAACTTCGGTTGTCCATAGGGGTGCCTAGGACTAAGAAGGGAGGGATTCTATTTTTGGATTACTTTATGGCTAACTTGCATATTTGTAATCTACTCTTGCATCTCAAATGGAAAAACTGAAGTTGTAATATAACTATATGGCTAACCTGCTCAATATTGTGGTAATCTACTACTTGTCATCCTCAAAAGGATGGACCAAACTGAAGTTGTAAATAGAACTTTGGGAACCTGTGCGTTGCTATTCTTAAAAGAACTTGGATTGACATTCTATGGACTTTATTTTGGGGTTGCCTAGGACTAAGAAGGGAGGGATTCTATTTTGGATTACTTTATGGGCTAAAACTTTGCTCAATATTGTTGTAATCTACTACTTGTCATCCTCAAACAGATGGACAAACTGAAGTTGTCAATAGAACTTTGGGAACACTTTTGCGTGCTATTCTTAAAAAGAACTTGGATTGACATTTCTATGCACTTTATTTTGGGGTTGCCTAGGACTAAGAAGGGGAGGGATTCTATTTTTGGATTACTTATGGGCTAACTTTGCTCAATATTGTTGTAATCTACTACTTGTCATCCTCAACGGATGGACAAACTGAAGTTGTAAATAGAACTTTGGGAACACTTTTGCGTGCTATTCTTAAAAGAACTTGGATTGACATTTCTATGCACTTTATTTTGGGTTGCCTAGGACTAAGAAGGGGAGGGATTCTATTTTTGGATTACTTTATGGGCTAAACTTTGCTCAATATTGTTGTAATCTACTACTTGTCATCCTCAAACGATGGACAAACTGAAGTTGTCAATAGAACTTTGGAACACTTTTGCGTGCTATTCTTAAAAGAACTTGGATTGACATTTCTATGCACTTTATTTTGGGGTTGCCTAGGACTAAGAAGGGGAGGGATTCTATTTTTGGATTACTTTATGGGCTAACTTTGCTCAATATTGTTGTAATCTACTACTTGTCATCCTCAAACAGATGGACAAACTGAAGTTGTAAATAGAACTTTGGAACACTTTGCGTGCTATTCTTAAAAGAACTTGGATTGACATTTCTATGCACTTTATTTTGGGGTTGCCTAGGACTAAGAAGGGGAGGGATTCTATTTTTGGATTACTTTATGGGCTAAACTTTGCTCCATATTGTTGTAATCTACTACTTGTCATCCTCAACGGATGGACAAACTGAAGTTGTAAATAGAACTTTGGGAACACTTTTGCGTGCTATTCTTAAAAAGAACTTGGATTGACATTTCTATGCACTTTATTTTGGGGTTGCCTAGGACTAAGAAGGGGAGGGATTCTATTTTTGGATTACTTTATGGGCTAAACTTTGCTCAATATTGTTGTAATCTACTACTTGTCATCCTCAAACGGATGGACAAACTGAAGTTGTAAATAGAACTTTGGAACACTTTTGCGTGCTATTCTTAAAAGAACTTGGATTGACATTTCTATGCACTTTATTTTGGGGTTGCCTAGGACTAAGAAGGGGAGGGATTCTATTTTTGGATTACTTTATGGGCTAAACTTTGCTCAATATTGTTGTAATCTACTACTTGTCATCCTCAAACAGATGGACAAACTGAAGTTGTCAATAGAACTTTTGGAACACTTTTGCGTGCTATTCTTAAAAAGAACTTGGATTGACATTTCTATGACTTTATTTTGGGGTTGCCTAGGACTAAGAAGGGGAGGGATTCTATTTTTGGATTACTTTATGGGCTAAACTTTGCTCAATATTGTTGTAATCTACTACTTGTCATCCTCAAACAGGATGGACAAACTGAAGTTGTCAATAGAACTTTGGAACACTTTTGCGTGCTATTCTTAAAAGAACTTGGATTGACATTTCTATGCACTTTATTTTGGGGTTGCCTAGGACTAAGAAGGGGAGGGATTCTATTTTTGGATTACTTTATGGGCTAAACTTTGCTCAATATTGTTGTAATCTACTACTTGTCATCCTCAAACGATGGACAAACTGAAGTTGTCAATAGAACTTTGGGAACACTTTTGCGTGCTATTCTTAAAAGAACTTGGATTGACATTTCTATGCACTTTATTTTGGGGTTGCCTAGGACTAAGAAGGGGAGGGATTCTATTTTTGGATTACTTTATGGGCTAAACTTTGCTCAATATTGTTGTAATCTACTACTTGTCATCCTCAAACAGATGGACAAACTGAAGTTGTCAATAGAACTTTGGAACACTTTTGCGTGCTATTCTTAAAAGAACTTGGATTGACATTTCTATGCACTTTATTTTGGGGTTGCCTAGGACTAAGAAGGGGAGGGATTCTATTTTTGGATTACTTTATGGGCTAAACTTTGCTCAATATTGTTGTAATCTACTACTTGTCATCCTCAAACAGATGGACCAAACTGAAGTTGTAAATAGAACTTTTGGAACACTTTGCGTGCTATTCTTAAAAGAACTTGGATTGACATTTCTATGCACTTTATTTTGGGGTTGCCTAGGACTAAGAAGGGGAGGGATTCTATTTTTGGATTACTTTATGGGCTAAACTTTGCTCAATATTGTTGTAATCTACTACTTGTCATCCTCAAACGGATGGACAAACTGAAGTTGTAAATAGAACTTTGGGAACACTTTTGCGTGCTATTCTTAAAAGAACTTGGATTGACATTTCTATGGACTTTATTTTGGGGTTGCCTAGGACTAAGAAGGGGAGGGATTCTATTTTTGGATTACTTTATGGGCTAAACTTTGCTCAATATTGTTGTAATCTACTACTTGTCATCCTCAAACGGATGGACAAACTGAAGTTGTAAATAGAACTTTGGGAACACTTTTGCGTGCTATTCTTAAAAGAACTTGGATTGACATTTCTATGCACTTTATTTTGGGGTTGCCTAGGACTAAGAAGGGGAGGGATTCTATTTTTGGATTACTTTATGGGCTAAACTTTGCTCAATATTGTTGTAATCTACTACTTGTCATCCTCAAACGGATGGACAAACTGAAGTTGTCAATAGAACTTTGGGAACACTTTTGCGTGCTATTCTTAAAAGAACTTGGATTGACATTTCTATGCACTTTATTTTGGGGTTGCCTAGGACTAAGAAGGGGAGGGATTCTATTTTTGGATTACTTTATGGGCTAAACTTTGCTCAATATTGTTGTAATCTACTACTTGTCATCCTCAAACGGATGGACAAACTGAAGTTGTAAATAGAACTTTGGGAACACTTTTGCGTGCTATTCTTAAAAGAACTTGGATTGACATTTCTATGCACTTTATTTTGGGGTTGCCTAGGACTAAGAAGGGGAGGGATTCTATTTTTGGATTACTTTATGGGCTAAACTTTGCTCAATATTGTTGTAATCTACTACTTGTCATCCTCAAACGGATGGACAAACTGAAGTTGTAAATAGAACTTTGGGAACACTTTTGCGTGCTATTCTTAAAAGAACTTGGATTGACATTTCTATGCACTTTATTTTGGGGTTGCCTAGGACTAAGAAGGGGAGGGATTCTATTTTTGGATTACTTTATGGGCTAAACTTTGCTCAATATTGTTGTAATCTACTACTTGTCATCCTCAAACGGATGGACAAACTGAAGTTGTAAATAGAACTTTGGGAACACTTTTGCGTGCTATTCTTAAAAGAACTTGGATTGACATTTCTATGCACTTTATTTTGGGGTTGCCTAGGACTAAGAAGGGGAGGGATTCTATTTTTGGATTACTTTATGGGCTAAACTTTGCTCAATATTGTTGTAATCTACTACTTGTCATCCTCAAACGGATGGACAAACTGAAGTTGTAAATAGAACTTTGGGAACACTTTTGCGTGCTATTCTTAAAAGAACTTGGATTGACATTTCTATGCACTTTATTTTGGGGTTGCCTAGGACTAAGAAGGGGAGGGATTCTATTTTTGGATTACTTTATGGGCTAAACTTTGCTCAATATTGTTGTAATCTACTACTTGTCATCCTCAAACGGATGGACAAACTGAAGTTGTAAATAGAACTTTGGGAACACTTTGCGTGCTATTCTTAAAAAGAACTTGGATTGACATTTATATGGACTTTATTTTGGGGTTGCCTAGGACTAAGAAGGGTAGAGGGATTTATTTTTGGATTACTTTATGGGCTAAACTTTGCCAAAATTGTTGTAATCTACTACTTGTCATCCTCAAACGGATGGACAAACTGAAGTTGTAAATAGAACTTGGGAACACTTTTGCGTGCTATTCTTAAAAAGAACTTGGATTGACATTTCTATGGGACCTTTATTTTGGGGTTGCCTAGGACTAGAAGTGGAGGGATTCTATTTTTGGATTACTTTATGGGCTAAACTTTGCTCAATATTGTTGTAATCTATATTGGTCATCCTCAACACGGGATGGAGCAAACTGAAGTTGTCAATAGAACTTATATGGGCTAACTTTGCTCAATATTGTGTAAATCGTACTACTTGTCATCCCCAAACGGATGGAACAACTGAAGTTGTAAATAGAACTTTGGGAACACTTGTGCGTGCTATTCTTAAAAGAACTTTGGATTGACATTTCTATGGACTTTATTTTGGGGTTGCCTAGGACTAAGAAGGGAGGGATTCTATTTTTGGATTACTTTATGGGCTAAACTTTGCTCCATATTGTTGTAATCTACTACTTGTCATCCTCAAACGGATGGACAAACTGAAGTTGTAAATAGAACTTTGGACACTTTTGCGTGCTATTCTTAAAAGAACTTGGATTGACATTTCTATGGACTTTATTTTGGGTTGCCTAGGACTAAGAAGGGGAGGGATTCTATTTTTGGATTACTTTATGGGCTAAACTTTGCTCAATATTGTTGTAATCTACTACTTGTCATCCTCAAACGGATGGACAAACTGAAGTTGTAAATAGAACTTTGGGAACACTTTTGCGTGCTATTCTTAAAAAGAACTTGGATTGACATTTCTATGGACTTTATTTTGGGGTTGCCTAGGACTAAGAAGGGGAGGGATTCTATTTTTGGATTACTTTATGGGCTAAACTTTGCTCAATATTGTTGTAATCTACTACTTGTCATCCTCAAACGGATGGACAAACTGAAGTTGTAAATAGAACTTTGGGAACACTTTTGCGTGCTATTCTTAAAAAGAACTTGGATTGACATTTCTATGGACTTTATTTTGGGGTTGCCTAGGACTAAGAAGGGGAGGGATTCTATTTTTGGATTACTTTATGGGCTAAACTTTGCTCAATATTGTTGTAATCTACTACTTGTCATCCTCAAACGGATGGACAAACTGAAGTTGTAAATAGAACTTTGGGAACACTTTTGCGTGCTATTCTTAAAAGAACTTGGATTGACATTTCTATGGACTTTATTTTGGGGTTGCCTAGGACTAAGAAGGTGAGGGATTCTATTTTTGGATTACTTTATGGGCTAAACTTTGCTCAATATTGTTGTAATCTACTACTTGTCATCCTCAAACGGATGGACAAACTGAAGTTGTAAATAGAACTTTGGGAACACTTTTGCGTGCTATTCTTAAAAAGAACTTGGATTGACATTTCTATGGACTTTATTTTGGGGTTGCCTAGGACTAAGAAGGGGAGGGATTCTATTTTTGGATTACTTTATGGGCTAAACTTTGCTCCATATTGTTGTAATCTACGACTTGTCATCCTCAAACCGGATGGACAAACTGAAGTTGTAAATAGAACTTTGGAGAACACTTTGCGTGCTATTCTTAAAAATAAACTTGGATTGACATTTCTTCTATGGGACTTTATGTTGGGGTGGCCTAGGACTAAGAAGGGAGGGATTCTATTTTTGGATTACTTTAGGGCTAACTTTGCTCAATATTGTGTGTAATCTACTATTTGTCATCCTCAACCGATGGACAAACTGAAGTGTCATAGAAACTATATGGCTAAACTTTGCTCAATATTGTTGTAATCTACTACTTGTCATCCCCACAACGGAAGGACAAACTGAAGTTGTAAATAGAACTTTGGGAAACACTTGTGCGTGCTATTCTTAAAAGACTTGGATTGACATTTCTATGGACTTTATTTTGGGTGTTGCCTAGGACTAAGAAGGAGAGGGATTCTATTTTTGGATTACTTTATGGGCTAAACTTTGCTCCATATTGTTGTAATCTACTACTTGTCATCCTCAAACGGATGGACAAACTGAAGTTGAAAATAGAACTTTGCTCAATATTTGCGTGCTATTCTTAAAAAGAACTTGGATTGACATTTCTATGGACTTTATTTTGGGGTTGCCTAGGACTAAGAAGGGGAGGGATTCTATTTTTGGATTACTTTATGGGCTAAACTTTGCTCAATATTGTTGTAATCTACTACTTGTCATCCTCAAACGGATGGACAAACTGAAGTTGTAAATAGAACTTTGAGAACACTTTTGCGTGCTATTCTTAAAAAGAACTTGGATTGACATTTCTATGCACTTTATTTTGGGTTGCCTAGGACTAAGAAGGGGAGGGATTCTATTTTTGGATTACTTTATGGGCTAAACTTGCTCCATATTGTTGTAATCTACTACTTGTCATCCTCAAACGGATGGACAAACTGAAGTTGTAAATAGAACTTTGGGAACACTTTTGCGTGCTATTCTTAAAAGAACTTGGATTGACATTTCTATGCACTTTATTTTGGGGTTGCCTAGGACTAAGAAGGGGAGGGATTCTATTTTTGGATTACTTTATGGGCTAAACTTTGCTCAATATTGTTGTAATCTACTACTTGTCATCCTCAAACGGATGGACAAACTGAAGTTGTAAATAGAACTTTGGGAACACTTTTGCGTGCTATTCTTAAAAGAACTTGGATTGACATTTCTATGGACTTTATTTTGGGGTTGCCTAGGACTAAGAAGGGGAGGGATTCTATTTTTGGATTACTTTATGGGCTAAACTTTGCTCAATATTGTTGTAATCTACTACTTGTCATCCTCAAACGGATGGACAAACTGAAGTTGTAAATAGAACTTTGGGAACACTTTTGCGTGCTATTCTTAAAAAGAACTTGGATTGACATTTCTATGGACTTTATTTTGGGGTTGCCTAGGACTAAGAAGGGGAGGGATTCTATTTTTGGATTACTTTATGGGCTAAACTTTGGGATTCTTTTGGCATAGAACTTATATGGGCTAAACTTTGCTCAATATTGTTGTAATCTACTACTTGTCATCCTCAAACGGATGGACAAACTGAAGTTGTAAATAGAACTTTGGGAACACTTTTGCGTGCTATTCTTAAAAAGAACTTGGATTGACATTTCTATGGACTTTATTTTGGGGTTGCCTAGGACTAAGAAGGGGAGGGATTCTATTTTTGGATTACTTTATGGGCTAAACTTTGCTCCATATTGTTGTAATCTACTACTTGTCATCCTCAAACGGATGGACAAACTGAAGTTGTAAATAGAACTTTGGGAACACTTTTGCGTGCTATTCTTAAAAGAACTTGGACTGACATTTCTATGGACTTTATTTTGGGGTTGCCTAGGACTAAGAAGGTGAGGGATTCTATTTTGGATTACTTTATGGGCTAAACTTTGCTCCATATTGGTTGTAATCTACTACTTGTCATCCTCAAACGGATGGACAAACTGAAGTTGTAAATAGAACTTTGGGAACACTTTTGCGTGCTATTCTTAAAAGAACTTGGATTGACATTTCTATGGACTTTATTTTGGGGTTGCCTAGGACTAAGAAGGGGAGGGATTCTATTTTTGGATTACTTTATGGGCTAAACTTTGCTCAATATTGTTGTAATCTACTACTTGTCATCCTCAAACGGATGGACAAACTGAAGTTGTAAATAGAACTTTGGGAACACTTTTGCGTGCTATTCTTAAAAAGAACTTGGATTGACATTTCTATGGACTTTATTTTGGGGTTGCCTAGGACTAAGAAGGGGAGGGATTCTATTTTTGGATTACTTTATGGGCTAAACTTTGCTCAATATTGTTGTAATCTACTACTTGTCATCCTCAAACGGATGGACAAACTGAAGTTGTAAATAGAACTTTGGGAACACTTTTGCGTGCTATTCTTAAAAGAACTTGGATTGACATTTCTATGCACTTTATTTGGGGTTGCCTAGGACTAAGAAGGGGAGGGATTCTATTTTGGATTACTTTATGGGCTAAACTTTGCTCAATATTGTTGTAATCTACTACTTGTCATCCTCAAACGGATGGACAAACTGAAGTTGTAAATAGAACTTTGGAACACTTTTGCGTGCTATTCTTAAAAGAACTTGGATTGACATTTCTATGACTTTATTTTGGGGTTGCCTAGGACTAAGAAGGGGAGGGATTCTATTTTTGGATTACTTTATGGGCTAAACTTTGCTCAATATTGTTGTAATCTACTACTTGTCATCCTCAAACGGATGGACAAACTGAAGTTGTAAATAGAACTTTGGGAACACTTTTGCGTGCTATTCTTAAAAGAACTTGGATTGACATTTCTATGGACTTTATTTGGGGTTGCCTAGGACTAAGAAGGGGAGGGATTCTATTTTTGGATTACTTTATGGGCTAAACTTTGCTCAATATTGTTGTAATCTACTACTTGTCATCCTCAAACGGATGGACAAACTGAAGTTGTAAATAGAACTTTGGGAACACTTTTGCGTGCTATTCTTAAAAGAACTTGGATTGACATTTCTATGGACTTTATTTTGGGGTTGCCTAGGACTAAGAAGGGGAGGGATTCTATTTTTGGATTACTTTATGGGCTAAACTTTGCTCAATATTGTTGTAATCTACTACTTGTCATCCTCAAACGGATGGACAAACTGAAGTTGTAAATAGAACTTTGGGAACACTTTTGCGTGCTATTCTTAAAAGAACTTGGATTGACATTTCTATGGACTTTATTTTGGGGTTGCCTAGGACTAAGAAGGGGAGGGATTCTATTTTTGGATTACTTTATGGGCTAAACTTTGCTCAATATTGTTGTAATCTACTACTTGTCATCCTCAAACGGATGGACAAACTGAAGTTGTAAATAGAACTTTGGGAACACTTTTGCGTGCTATTCTTAAAAGAACTTGGATTGACATTTCTATGGACTTTATTTTGGGGTTGCCTAGGACTAAGAAGGGGAGGGATTCTATTTTTGGATTACTTTATGGGCTAAACTTTGCTCAATATTGTTGTAATCTACTACTTGTCATCCTCAAACGGATGGACAAACTGAAGTTGTAAATAGAACTTTGGGAACACTTTTGCGTGCTATTCTTAAAAGAACTTGGATTGACATTTCTATGGACTTTATTTTGGGGTTGCCTAGGACTAAGAAGGGGAGGGATTCTATTTTTGGATTACTTTATGGGCTAAACTTTGCTCAATATTGTTGTAATCTACTACTTGTCATCCTCAAACGGATGGACAAACTGAAGTTGTAAATAGAACTTTGGAACACTTTTGCGTGCTATTCTTAAAAAGAACTTGGATTGACATTTCTATGGACTTTATTTTGGGGTTGCCTAGGACTAAGAAGGGGAGGGATTCTATTTTTGGATTACTTTATGGGCTAAACTTTGCTCAATATTGTTGTAATCTACTACTTGTCATCCTCAAACGGATGGACAAACTGAAGTTGTAAATAGAACTTTGGGAACACTTTTGCGTGCTATTCTTAAAAAGAACTTGGATTGACATTTCTATGCACTTTATTTTGGGGTTGCCTAGGACTAAGAAGGGGAGGGATTCTATTTTTGGATTACTTTATGGGCTAAACTTTGCTCAATATTGTTGTAATCTACTACTTGTCATCCTCAAACGGATGGACAAACTGAAGTTGTAAATAGAACTTTGGGAACACTTTTGCGTGCTATTCTTAAAAGAACTTGGATTGACATTTCTATGGACTTTATTTTGGGGTTGCCTAGGACTAAGAAGGGGAGGGATTCTATTTTTGGATTACTTTATGGGCTAAACTTTGCTCAATATTGTTGTAATCTACTACTTGTCATCCTCAAACGGATGGACAAACTGAAGTTGTAAATAGAACTTTGGGAACACTTTTGCGTGCTATTCTTAAAAGAACTTGGATTGACATTTCTATGGACTTTATTTTGGGGTTGCCTAGGACTAAGAAGGGGAGGGATTCTATTTTTGGATTACTTTATGGGCTAAACTTTGCTCCATATTGTTGTAATCTACTACTTGTCATCCTCAAACGGATGGACAAACTGAAGTTGTAAATAGAACTTTGGGAACACTTTTGCGTGCTATTCTTAAAAGAACTTGGATTGACATTTCTATGGACTTTATTTTGGGGTTGCCTAGGACTAAGAAGGGGAGGGATTCTATTTTTGGATTACTTTATGGGCTAAACTTTGCTCAATATTGTTGTAATCTACTACTTGTCATCCTCAAACGGATGGACAAACTGAAGTTGTAAATAGAACTTTGGGAACACTTTTGCGTGCTATTCTTAAAAAGAACTTGGATTGACATTTCTATGGACTTTATTTTGGGGTTGCCTAGGACTAAGAAGGGGAGGGATTCTATTTTGGATTACTTTATGGGCTAAACTTTGCTCAATATTGTTGTAATCTACTACTTGTCATCCTCAAACGGATGGACAAACTGAAGTTGTAAATAGAACTTTGGGAACACTTTTGCGTGCTATTCTTAAAAGAACTTGGATTGACATTTCTATGGACTTTATTTTGGGGTTGCCTAGGACTAAGAAGGGGAGGGATTCTATTTTTGGATTACTTTATGGGCTAAACTTTGCTCAATATTGTTGTAATCTACTACTTGTCATCCTCAAACGGATGGACAAACTGAAGTTGTAAATAGAACTTTGGGAACACTTTTGCGTGCTATTCTTAAAAGAACTTGGATTGACATTTCTATGGACTTTATTTTGGGGTTGCCTAGGACTAAGAAGGGGAGGGATTCTATTTTTGGATTACTTTATGGGCTAAACTTTGCTCAATATTGTTGTAATCTACTACTTGTCATCCTCAAACGGATGGACAAACTGAAGTTGTAAATAGAACTTTGGGAACACTTTTGCGTGCTATTCTTAAAAGAACTTGGATTGACATTTCTATGGACTTTATTTTGGGGTTGCCTAGGACTAAGAAGGGGAGGGATTCTATTTTTGGATTACTTTATGGGCTAAACTTTGCTCAATATTGTTGTAATCTACTACTTGTCATCCTCAAACGGATGGACAAACTGAAGTTGTAAATAGAACTTTGGGAACACTTTTGCGTGCTATTCTTAAAAGAACTTGGATTGACATTTCTATGGACTTTATTTTGGGGTTGCCTAGGACTAAGAAGGGGAGGGATTCTATTTTTGGATTACTTTATGGGCTAAACTTTGCTCAATATTGTTGTAATCTACTACTTGTCATCCTCAAACGGATGGACAAACTGAAGTTGTAAATAGAACTTTGGGAACACTTTTGCGTGCTATTCTTAAAAAGAACTTGGATTGACATTTCTATGACTTTATTTTGGGGTTGCCTAGGACTAAGAAGGGGAGGGATTCTATTTTTGGATTACTTTATGGGCTAAACTTTGCTCAATATTGTTGTAATCTACTACTTGTCATCCTCAAACGGATGGACAAACTGAAGTTGTAAATAGAACTTTGGGAACACTTTTGCGTGCTATTCTTAAAAAGAACTTGGATTGACATTTCTATGCACTTTATTTTGGGGTTGCCTAGGACTAAGAAGGGGAGGGATTCTATTTTTGGATTACTTTATGGGCTAAACTTTGCTCAATATTGTTGTAATCTACTACTTGTCATCCTCAAACGGATGGACAAACTGAAGTTGTAAATAGAACTTTGGGAACACTTTTGCGTGCTATTCTTAAAAGAACTTGGACTGACATTTCTATGACTTTATTTTGGGGTTGCCTAGGACTAAGAAGGGGAGGGATTCTATTTTTGGATTACTTTATGGGCTAAACTTTGCTCAATATTGTTGTAATCTACTACTTGTCATCCTCAACGGATGGACAAACTGAAGTTGTAAATAGAACTTTGGGAACACTTTTGCGTGCTATTCTTAAAAGAACTTGGATTGACATTTCTATGGACTTTATTTTGGGGTTGCCTAGGACTAAGAAGGGGAGGGATTCTATTTTTGGATTACTTTATGGGCTAAACTTTGCTCAATATTGTTGTAATCTACTACTTGTCATCCTCAAACGGATGGACAAACTGAAGTTGTAAATAGAACTTTGGGAACACTTTTGCGTGCTATTCTTAAAAAGAACTTGGATTGACATTTCTATGGACTTTATTTTGGGGTTGCCTAGGACTAAGAAGGGGAGGGATTCTATTTTTGGATTACTTTATGGGCTAAACTTTGCTCCATATTGTTGTAATCTACTACTTGTCATCCTCAAACGGATGGACAAACTGAAGTTGTAAATAGAACTTTGGGAACACTTTTGCGTGCTATTCTTAAAAGAACTTGGATTGACATTTCTATGGACTTTATTTTGGGGTTGCCTAGGACTAAGAAGGGGAGGGATTCTATTTTTGGATTACTTTATGGGCTAAACTTTGCTCAATATTGTTGTAATCTACTACTTGTCATCCTCAAACGGATGGACAAACTGAAGTTGTAAATAGAACTTTGGGAACACTTTTGCGTGCTATTCTTAAAAAGAACTTGGATTGACATTTCTATGGACTTTATTTTGGGGTTGCCTAGGACTAAGAAGGGGAGGGATTCTATTTTTGGATTACTTTATGGGCTAAACTTTGCTCCATATTGTTGTAATCTACTACTTGTCATCCTCAAACGGATGGACAAACTGAAGTTGTAAATAGAACTTTGGGAACACTTTTGCGTGCTATTCTTAAAAAGAACTTGGATTGACATTTCTATGGACTTTATTTTGGGGTTGCCTAGGACTAAGAAGGGGAGGGATTCTATTTTTGGATTACTTTATGGGCTAAACTTTGCTCAATATTGTTGTAATCTACTACTTGTCATCCTCAAACGGATGGACAAACTGAAGTTGTAAATAGAACTTTGGGAACACTTTTGCGTGCTATTCTTAAAAAGAACTTGGATTGACATTTCTATGGACTTTATTTTGGGGTTGCCTAGGACTAAGAAGGGGAGGGATTCTATTTTTGGATTACTTTATGGGCTAAACTTTGCTCAATATTGTTGTAATCTACTACTTGTCATCCTCAAACGGATGGACAAACTGAAGTTGTAAATAGAACTTTGGGAACACTTTTGCGTGCTATTCTTAAAAGAACTTGGATTGACATTTCTATGGACTTTATTTTGGGGTTGCCTAGGACTAAGAAGGGGAGGGATTCTATTTTTGGATTACTTTATGGGCTAAACTTTGCTCAATATTGTTGTAATCTACTACTTGTCATCCTCAAACGGATGGACAAACTGAAGTTGTAAATAGAACTTTGGGAACACTTTTGCGTGCTATTCTTAAAAGAACTTGGATTGACATTTCTATGGACTTTATTTTGGGGTTGCCTAGGACTAAGAAGGGGAGGGATTCTATTTTTGGATTACTTTATGGGCTAAACTTTGCTCAATATTGTTGTAATCTACTACTTGTCATCCTCAAACGGATGGACAAACTGAAGTTGTAAATAGAACTTTGGGAACACTTTTGCGTGCTATTCTTAAAAGAACTTGGATTGACATTTCTATGGACTTTATTTTGGGGTTGCCTAGGACTAAGAAGGGGAGGGATTCTATTTTGGATTACTTTATGGGCTAAACTTTGCTCAATATTGTTGTAATCTACTACTTGTCATCCTCAAACGGATGGACAAACTGAAGTTGTAAATAGAACTTTGGGAACACTTTTGCGTGCTATTCTTAAAAGAACTTGGATTGACATTTCTATGGACTTTATTTTGGGGTTGCCTAGGACTAAGAAGGGGAGGGATTCTATTTTTGGATTACTTTATGGGCTAAACTTTGCTCAATATTGTTGTAATCTACTACTTGTCATCCTCAAACGGATGGACAAACTGAAGTTGTAAATAGAACTTTGGGAACACTTTTGCGTGCTATTCTTAAAAAGAACTTGGATTGACATTTCTATGGACTTTATTTTGGGGTTGCCTAGGACTAAGAAGGGGAGGGATTCTATTTTTGGATTACTTTATGGGCTAAACTTTGCTCCATATTGTTGTAATCTACTACTTGTCATCCTCAAACGGATGGACAAACTGAAGTTGTAAATAGAACTTTGGGAACACTTTTGCGTGCTATTCTTAAAAGAACTTGGATTGACATTTCTATGGACTTTATTTTGGGGTTGCCTAGGACTAAGAAGGGGAGGGATTCTATTTTTGGATTACTTTATGGGCTAAACTTTGCTCAATATTGTTGTAATCTACTACTTGTCATCCTCAAACGGATGGACAAACTGAAGTTGTAAATAGAACTTTGGGAACACTTTTGCGTGCTATTCTTAAAAAGAACTTGGATTGACATTTCTATGGACTTTATTTTGGGGTTGCCTAGGACTAAGAAGGGGAGGGATTCTATTTTTGGATTACTTTATGGGCTAAACTTTGCTCAATATTGTTGTAATCTACTACTTGTCATCCTCAAACGGATGGACAAACTGAAGTTGTAAATAGAACTTTGGGAACACTTTTGCGTGCTATTCTTAAAAGAACTTGGATTGACATTTCTATGGACTTTATTTTGGGGTTGCCTAGGACTAAGAAGGGGAGGGATTCTATTTTTGGATTACTTTATGGGCTAAACTTTGCTCAATATTGTTGTAATCTACTACTTGTCATCCTCAAACGGATGGACAAACTGAAGTTGTAAATAGAACTTTGGGAACACTTTTGCGTGCTATTCTTAAAAAGAACTTGGATTGACATTTCTATGGACTTTATTTTGGGGTTGCCTAGGACTAAGAAGGGGAGGGATTCTATTTTTGGATTACTTTATGGGCTAAACTTTGCTCAATATTGTTGTAATCTACTACTTGTCATCCTCAAACGGATGGACAAACTGAAGTTGTAAATAGAACTTTGGGAACACTTTTGCGTGCTATTCTTAAAAAGAACTTGGATTGACATTTCTATGGACTTTATTTTGGGGTTGCCTAGGACTAAGAAGGGGAGGGATTCTATTTTTGGATTACTTTATGGGCTAAACTTTGCTCAATATTGTTGTAATCTACTACTTGTCATCCTCAAACGGATGGACAAACTGAAGTTGTAAATAGAACTTTGGGAACACTTTTGCGTGCTATTCTTAAAAGAACTTGGATTGACATTTCTATGGACTTTATTTTGGGGTTGCCTAGGACTAAGAAGGGGAGGGATTCTATTTTTGGATTACTTTATGGGCTAAACTTTGCTCAATATTGTTGTAATCTACTACTTGTCATCCTCAAACGGATGGACAAACTGAAGTTGTAAATAGAACTTTGGGAACACTTTTGCGTGCTATTCTTAAAAGAACTTGGATTGACATTTCTATGGACTTTATTTTGGGGTTGCCTAGGACTAAGAAGGGGAGGGATTCTATTTTTGGATTACTTTATGGGCTAAACTTTGCTCAATATTGTTGTAATCTACTACTTGTCCATCCTCAAACGGATGGACAAACTGAAGTTGTAAATAGAACTTTGAGAACACTTTGCGTGCTATTCTTAAAAGAACTTGGATTGACATTTCTATGGACTTTATTTTGGGGTTGCCTAGGACTAAGACGGAGGGATTCTATTTTTGGATTACCTTTATGGGCTAAACTTATGCTCAATTTGTTGTAATCTACTATTTGTCAGCCTCAAACGGATGGACAAACTGAAGTTGTCAATAGAACTTATATGGGCTAAAACTTTGCTCATATTGTTGTAATCTACTACTTGTCATCCCCAAACGGATGGACAAACTGAATGTTGTAATAGAACTTTGGGAACACTTTTGCGTGCTATTCTTAAAAAGACTTGGATTGACATTTCTATGGACTTTATTTTGGGGTTGCCTAGGGACTAAGAAGGGGAGGGATTCTATTTTTGGATTACTTTATGGGCTAAACTTTGCTCCATATTGTTGTAATCTACTACTTGTCATCCTCAAAAACGGATGGACAAACTGAAGTTGTAAATAGAACTTTGGAACACTTTTGCGTGCTATTCTTAAAAGAACTTGGATTGACATTTCTATGGACTTTATTTTGGGGTTGCCTAGGACTAAGAAGGGGAGGGATTCTATTTTTGGATTACTTTATGGGCTAAACTTTGCTCCATATTGTTGTAATCTACTACTTGTCATCCTCAAACGGATGGACAAACTGAAGTTGTAAATAGAACTTTGGGAACACTTTTGCGTGCTATTCTTAAAAGAACTTGGATTGACATTTCTATGGACTTTATTTTGGGGTTGCCTAGGACTAAGAAGGGGAGGGATTCTATTTTTGGATTACTTTATGGGCTAAACTTTGCTCAATATTGTTGTAATCTACTACTTGTCATCCTCAAACGGATGGACAAACTGAAGTTGTAAATAGAACTTTGGGAACACTTTTGCGTGCTATTCTTAAAAAGAACTTGGATTGACATTTCTATGGACTTTATTTTGGGGTTGCCTAGGACTAAGAAGGGGAGGGATTCTATTTTTGGATTACTTTATGGGCTAAACTTTGCTCAATATTGTTGTAATCTACTACTTGTCATCCTCAAACGGATGGACAAACTGAAGTTGTAAATAGAACTTTGGGAACACTTTTGCGTGCTATTCTTAAAAAGAACTTGGATTGACATTTCTATGGACTTTATTTTGGGGTTGCCTAGGACTAAGAAGGGGAGGGATTCTATTTTTGGATTACTTTATGGGCTAAACTTTGCTCCATATTGTTGTAATCTACTACTTGTCATCCTCAAACGGATGGACAAACTGAAGTTGTAAATAGAACTTTGGGAACACTTTTGCGTGCTATTCTTAAAAGAACTTGGACTGACATTTCTATTGACTTTATTTTGGGGTTGCCTAGGACTAAGAAGGTGAGGGATTCTATTTTTGGATTACTTTATGGGCTAAACTTTGCTCAATATTGTTGTAATCTACTACTTGTCATCCTCAAACGGATGGACAAACTGAAGTTGTAAATAGAACTTTGGGAACACTTTTGCGTGCTATTCTTAAAAAGAACTTGGATTGACATTTCTATGGACTTTATTTTGGGGTTGCCTAGGACTAAGAAGGGGAGGGATTCTATTTTTGGATTACTTTATGGGCTAAACTTTGCTCAATATTGTTGTAATCTACTACTTGTCATCCTCAAACGGATGGACAAACTGAAGTTGTAAATAGAACTTTGGGAACACTTTTGCGTGCTATTCTTAAAAAGAACTTGGATTGACATTTCTATGGACTTATATGTTGGGGTTGCCTAGGACTAAGAAGGGGAGGGATTCTATTTTTGGATTACTTTATGGGCTAAACTTTGCTCCATATTGTTGTAATCTACTACTTGTCATCCTCAAACGGATGGACAAACTGAAGTTGTCAATAGAACTTATATGGGCTAAACTTTGCTCAATATTGTTGTAATCTACTACTTGTCATCCCCAAACGGATGGACAAACTGAAGTTGTAAATAGAACTTTGGGAACACTTGTGCGTGCTATTCTTAAAAGAACTTGGATTGACATTTCTATGGACTTTATTTTGGGGTTGCCTAGGACTAAGAAGGGGAGGGATTCTATTTTTGGATTACTTTATGGGCTAAACTTTGCTCCATATTGTTGTAATCTACTACTTGTCATCCTCAAACGGATGGACAAACTGAAGTTGTAAATAGAACTTTGGGAACACTTTTGCGTGCTATTCTTAAAAGAACTTGGACTGACATTTCTATGGACTTTATTTTGGGGTTGCCTAGGACTAAGAAGGTGAGGGATTCTATTTTTGGATTACTTTATGGGCTAAACTTTGCTCAATATTGTTGTAATCTACTACTTGTCATCCTCAAACGGATGGACAAACTGAAGTTGTAAATAGAACTTTGGAACACTTTTGCGTGCTATTCTTAAAAAGAACTTGGATTGACATTTCTATGGACTTTATTTTGGGGTTGCCTAGGACTAAGAAGGGGAGGGATTCTATTTTTGGATTACTTTATGGGCTAAACTTTGCTCAATATTGTTGTAATCTACTACTTGTCATCCTCAAACGGATGGACAAACTGAAGTTGTAAATAGAACTTTGAGAACACTTTTGCGTGCTATTATTAAAAAGAACTTGGATTGACATTTCTATGGAGGGTTGCCTAGGACTAAGAAGGGGAGGGATTCTATTTTTGGATTACTTTATGGGCTAAACTTTGCTCAATATTGTTGTAATCTACTATTTGTCATCCTCAAACGGATGGACAAACTGAAGTTGTCAATAGAACTTATATGGGCTAAACTTTGCTCAATATTGTTGTAATCTACTACTTGTCATCCCCAAACGGATGGACAAACTGAAGTTGTAAATAGAACTTTGGGAACACTTGTGCGTGCTATTCTTAAAAGAACTTGGATTGACATTTCTATGGACTTTATTTTGGGGTTGCCTAGGACTAAGAAGGAGAGGGATTCTATTTTTGGATTACTTTATGGGCTAAACTTTGCTCCATATTGTTGTAATCTACTACTTGTCATCCTCAAACGGTTGGACAAACTGAAGTTGTAAATAGAACTTTGCTCAATATTTGCGTGCTATTCTTAAAAGAACTTGGATTGACATTTCTATGGACTTTATTTTGGGGTTGCCTAGGACTAAGAAGGGGAGGGATTCTATTTTTGGATTACTTTATGGGCTAAACTTTGCTCCATATTGTTGTAATCTACTACTTGTCATCCTCAAACGGATGGACAAACTGAAGTTGTAAATAGAACTTTGGGAACACTTTTGCGTGCTATTCTTAAAAAGAACTTGGATTGACATTTCTATGGACTTTATTTTGGGGTTGCCTAGGACTAAGAAGGGGAGGGATTCTATTTTTGGATTACTTTATGGGCTAAACTTTGCTCAATATTGTTGTAATCTACTACTTGTCATCCTCAAACGGATGGACAAACTGAAGTTGTAAATAGAACTTTGGGAACACTTTTGCGTGCTATTCTTAAAAAGAACTTGGATTGACATTTCTATGGACTTTATTTTGGGGTTGCCTAGGACTAAGAAGGGGAGGGATTCTATTTTTGGATTACTTTATGGGCTAAACTTTGCTCAATATTGTTGTAATCTACTACTTGTCATCCTCAAACGGATGGACAAACTGAAGTTGTAAATAGAACTTTGGGAACACTTTTGCGTGCTATTCTTAAAAGAACTTGGATTGACATTTCTATGGACTTTATTTTGGGGTTGCCTAGGACTAAGAAGGGGAGGGATTCTATTTTTGGATTACTTTATGGGCTAAACTTTGCTCCATATTGTTGTAATCTACTACTTGTCATCCTCAAACGGATGGACAAACTGAAGTTGTAAATAGAACTTTGGGAACACTTTTGCGTGCTATTCTTAAAAGAACTTGGACTGACATTTCTATTGACTTTATTTTGGGGTTGCCTAGGACTAAGAAGGTGAGGGATTCTATTTTTGGATTACTTTATGGGCTAAACTTTGCTCAATATTGTTGTAATCTACTACTTGTCATCCTCAAACGGATGGACAAACTGAAGTTGTAAATAGAACTTTGGGAACACTTTTGCGTGCTATTCTTAAAAAGAACTTGGATTGACATTTCTAAGGACTTTATTTTGGGGTAGCCTAGGACTAAGAAGAGGAGGGATTCTATTTTTGGATTACTTTATGGCTAAACTTTGCTCAATATTGTTGTAATCTACTACTTGTCATCCTCAAACAGATGGACAAACTGAAGTTGTAAATAGAACTTTGGGAACACTTTTGCGTGCTATTCTTAAAAAGAACTTGGATTGACATTTCTATGGACTATATGTTGGGGTTGCCTAGGACTAAGAAGGGGAGGGATTCTATTTTTGGATTACTTTATGGGCTAAACTTTGCTCCATATTGTTGTAATCTACTACTTGTCATCCTCAAACGGATTGACAAACTGAAGTTGTCAATAGAACTTATATGGGCTAAACTTTGCTCAATATTGTTGTAATCTACTACTTGTCATCCCCAAACGGATGGACAAACTGAAGTTGTAAATAGAACTTTGGGAACACTTGTGCGTGCTATTCTTAAAAGAACTTGGATTGACATTTCTATGGACTATATTTTGGGGTTGCCTAGGACAAAGAAGGGGAGGGATTCTATTTTTGGATTACTTTATGGGCTAAACTTTGCTCCATATTGTTGTAATCTACTACTTGTCATCCTCAAACGGATGGACAAACTGAAGTTGTAAATAGAACTTTGGGAACACTTGTGCGTGCTATTCTTAAAAGAACTTGGACTGACATTTCTATGGACTTTATTTTGGGGTTGCCTAGGACTAAGAAGGTGAGGGATTCTATTTTTGGATTACTTTATGGGCTAAACTTTGCTCAATATTGTTGTAATCTACTACTTGTCATCCTCAAACGGATGGACAAACTGAAGTTGTAAATAGAACTTTGGAACACTTTTGCGTGCTATTCTTAAAAAGAACTTGGATTGACATTTCTATGGACTTTATTTTGGGGTTGCCTAGGACTAAGAAGGGGAGGGATTCTATTTTTGGATTACTTTATGGGCTAAACTTTGCTCAATATTGTTGTAATCTACTACTTGTCATCCTCAAACGGATGGACAAACTGAAGTTGTAAATAGAACTTTGAGAACACTTTTGCGTGCTATTATTAAAAAGAACTTGGATTGACATTTCTATGGAGGGTTGCCTAGGACTAAGAAGGGGAGGGATTCTATTTTTGGATTACTTTATGGGCTAAACTTTGCTCAATATTGTTGTAATCTACTATTTGTCATCCTCAAACGGATGGACAAACTGAAGTTGTCAATAGAACTTATATGGGCTAAACTTTGCTCAATATTGTTGTAATCTACTACTTGTCATCCCCAAACGGATGGACAAACTGAAGTTGTAAATAGAACTTTGGGAACACTTGTGCGTGCTATTCTTAAAAGAACTTGGATTGACATTTCTATGGACTTTATTTTGGGGTTGCCTAGGACTAAGAAGGAGAGGGATTCTATTTTTGGATTACTTTATGGGCTAAACTTTGCTCCATATTGTTGTAATCTACTACTTGTCATCCTCAAACGGTTGGACAAACTGAAGTTGAAAATAGAACTTTGCTCAATATTTGCGTGCTATTCTTAAAAAGAACTTGGATTGACATTTCTATGGACTTTATTTTGGGGTTGCCTAGGACTAAGAAGGGGAGGGATTCTATTTTTGGATTACTTTATGGGCTAAACTTTGCTCCATATTGTTGTAATCTACTACTTGTCATCCTCAAACGGATGGACAAACTGAAGTTGAAAATAGAACTTTGCTCAATATTTGCGTGCTATTCTTAAAAAGAACTTGGATTGACATTTCTATGGACTTTATTTTGGTGTTGCCTAGGACTAAGAAGGGGAGGGATTCTATTTTTGGATTACTTTATGGGCTAAACTTTGCTCAATATTGTTGTAATCTACTACTTGTCATCCTCAAACGGATGGACAAACTGAAGTTGTAAATAGAACTTTGAGAACACTTTTGCGTGCTATTCTTAAAAAGAACTTGGATTGACATTTCTATGGACTTTATTTTGGGGTTGCCTAGGACTAAGAAGGGAGGGATTCTATTTTTGGATTACTTTATGGGCTAAACTTTGCTCAATATTGTTGTAATCCACTATTTGTCATCCTCAAACGGATGGACAAACTGAAGTTGTCAATAGAACTTATATGGGCTAAACTTTGCTCAGTATTGTTGTAATCTACTACTTGTCATCCCCAAACGGATGGACAAACTGAAGTTGTAAATAGAACTTTGGGAACACTTTTGCGTGCTATTCTTAAAAGAACTTGGATTGACATTTCTATGGACTTTATTTTGGGGTTGCCTAGGACTAAGAAGGTGAGGGATTCTATTTTTGGATTACTTTATGGACTAAACTTTGCTCAATATTGTTGTAATCTACTACTTGTCATCCTCAAACGGATGGACAAACTGAAGTTGTAAATAGAACTTTGGGAACACTTTTGCGTGCTATTCTTAAAAAGAACTTGGATTGACATTTCTATGGACTTTATTTTGGGGTTGCCTAGGACTAAGAAGGGGAGGGATTCTATTTTTGGATTACTTTATGGGCTAAACTTTGCTCAATATTGTTGTAATCTACTACTTGTCATCCTCAAACGGATGGACAAACTGAAGTTGTAAATAGAACTTTGAGAACACTTTTGCGTGCTATTATTAAAAAGAACTTGGATTGACATTTCTATGGACTTTATTTTGGGGTTGCCTAGGACTAAGAAGGGGAGGGATTCTATTTTTGGATTACTTTATGGGCTAAACTTTGCTCAATATTGTTGTAATCTACTATTTGTCATCCTCAAACGGATGGACAAACTGAAGTTGTCAATAGAACTTATATGGGCTAAACTTTGCTCAATATTGTTGTAATCTACTACTTGTCATCCCCAAACGGATGGACAAACTGAAGTTGTAAATAGAACTTTGGGAACACTTGTGCGTGCTAATTCTTAAAAGAACTTGGATTGACATTTCTATGGACTTTATTTTGGGGTTGCCTAGGACTAAGAAGGAGAGGGATTCTATTTTTGGATTACTTTATGGGCTAAACTTTGCTCCATATTGTTGTAATCTACTACTTGTCATCCTCAAACGGATGGACAAACTGAAGTTGAAAATAGAACTTTGCTCAATATTTGCGTGCTATTCTTAAAAAGAACTTGGATTGACATTTCTATGGACTTTATTTTGGGGTTGCCTAGGACTAAGAAGGGGAGGGATTCTATTTTTGGATTACTTTATGGGCTAAACTTTGCTCAATATTGTTGTAATCTACTACTTGTCATCCTCAAACGGATGGACAAACTGAAGTTGTAAATAGAACTTTGAGAACACTTTTGCGTGCTATTCTTAAAAAGAACTTGGATTGACATTTCTATGCACTTTATTTTGCGGTTGCCTAGGACTAAGAAGGGGAGGGATTCTATTTTTGGATTACTTTATGGGCTAAACTTTGCTCCATATTGTTGTAATCTACTACTTGTCATCCTCAAACGGATGGACAAACTGAAGTTGTCAATAGAACTTATATGGGCTAAACTTTGCTCAATATTGTTGTAATCTACTACTTGTCATCCCCAAACGGATGGACAAACTGAAGTTGTAAATAGAATTTTGGGAACACTTGTGCGTGCTATTCTTAAAAGAACTTGGATTGCATTTCTATGGACTTTATTTTGGGGTTGCCTAGGACTAAGAAGGGGAGGGATTCTATTTTTGGATTACTTTATGGGCTAAACTTTGCTCAATATTGTTGTAATCTACTATTTGTCATCCTCAAACGGATGGACAAACTGAAGTTGTCAATAGAACTTATATGGGCTAAACTTTGCTCAATATTGTTGTAATCTACTACTTGTCATCCCCAAACGGATGGACAAACTGAAGTTGTAAATAGAACTATGGGAACACTTGTGCGTGCTATTCTTAAAAGAACTTGGATTGACATTTCTATGGACTTTATTTTGGGGTTGCCTAGGACTAAGAAGGGGAGGGATTCTATTTTTGGATTACTTTATGGGCTAAACTTTGCTCCATATTGTTGTAATCTACTACTTGTCATCCTCAAACGGATGGACAAACTGAAGTTGAAAATAGATCTTTGCTCAATATTTGCGTGCTATTCTTAAAAAGAACTTGGATTGACATTTCTATGGATTTTATTTTGGGGTTGCCTAGGACTAAGAAGGGGAGGGATTCTATTTTTGGATTACTTTATGGGCTAAACTTTGCTCAATATTGTTGTAATCTACTACTTGTCATCCTCAAACGGATGGACAAACTGAAGTTGTAAATAGAACTTTGAGAACACTTTTGCGTGCTATTCTTAAAAAGAACTTGGATTGACATTTCTATGCACTTTATTTTGCGGTTGCCTAGGACTAAGAAGGGGAGGGATTCTATTTTTGGATTACTTTATGGGCTAAACTTTGCTCAATATTGTTGTAATCTACTACTTGTCATCCTCAAACGGATAGACAAACTGAAGTTGTCAATAGAACTTATATGGGCTAAACTTTGCTCAATATTGTTGTAATCTACTACTTGTCATCCTCAAACGGATGGACAAACTGAAGTTGTAAATAGAACTTTGAGAACACTTTTGCGTGCTATTCTTAAAAAGAACTTGGATTGACATTTCTATGGACTTTATTTTGGGGTTGCCTAGGACTAAGAAGGGGAGGGATTCTATTTTTGGATTACTTTATGGGCTAAACTTTGCTCCATATTGTTGTAATCTACTACTTGTCATCCTCAAACGGATGGACAAACTGAAGTTGTAAATAGAACTTTGGGAACACTTTTGCGTGCTATTCTTAAAAAGAACTTGGATTGACATTTCTATGGACTTTATTTTGGGGTTGCCTAGGACTAAGAAGGGGAGGGATTCTATTTTTGGATTACTTTATGGGCTAAACTTTGCTCAATATTGTTGTAATCTACTACTTGTCATCCTCAAACGGATGGACAAACTGAAGTTGTAAATAGAACTTTGAGAACACTTTTGCGTGCTATTATTAAAAAGAACTTGGATTGACATTTCTATGGAGGGTTGCCTAGGACTAAGAGGGGAGGGATTCTATTTTTGGATTACTTTATGGGCTAAACTTTGCTCAATATTGTTGTAATCTACTATTTGTCATCCTCAAACGGATGGACAAACTGAAGTTGTCAATAGAACTTATATGGGCTAAACTTTGCTCAATATTGTTGTAATCTACTACTTGTCATCCCCAAACGGATGGACAAACTGAAGTTGTAAATAGAACTTTGGGAACACTTGTGCGTGCTATTCTTAAAAGAACTTGGATTGACATTTCTATGGACTTTATTTTGGGGTTGCCTAGGACTAAGAAGGAGAGGGATTCTATTTTTGGATTACTTTATGGGCTAAACTTTGCTCCATATTGTTGTAATCTACTACTTGTCATCCTCAAACGGTTGGACAAACTGAAGTTGAAAATAGAACTTTGCTCAATATTTGCGTGCTATTCTTAAAAAGAACTTGGATTGACATTTCTATGGACTTTATTTTGGGGTTGCCTAGGACTAAGAAGGGGAGGGATTCTATTTTTGGATTACTTTATGGGCTAAACTTTGCTCCATATTGTTGTAATCTACTACTTGTCATCCTCAAACGGATGGACAAACTGAAGTTGAAAATAGAACTTTGCTCAATATTTGCGTGCTATTCTTAAAAAGAACTTGGATTGACATTTCTATGGACTTTATTTTGGTGTTGCCTAGGACTAAGAAGGGGAGGGATTCTATTTTTGGATTACTTTATGGGCTAAACTTTGCTCAATATTGTTGTAATCTACTACTTGTCATCCTCAAACGGATGGACAAACTGAAGTTGTAAATAGAACTTTGAGAACACTTTTGCGTGCTATTCTTAAAAAGAACTTGGATTGACATTTCTATGGACTTTATTTTGGGGTTGCCTAAGACTAAGAAAGGGAGGGATTCTATTTTTGGATTACTTTATGGGCTAAACTTTGCTCAATATTGTTGTAATCCACTATTTGTCATCCTCAAACGGATGGACAAACTGAAGTTGTCAATAGAACTTATATGGGCTAAACTTTGCTCAGTATTGTTGTAATCTACTACTTGTCATCCCCAAACGGATGGACAAACTGAAGTTGTAAATAGAACTTTGGGAACACTTTTGCGTGCTATTCTTAAAAGAACTTGGATTGACATTTCTATGGACTTTATTTTGGGGTTGCCTAGGACTAAGAAGGTGAGGGATTCTATTTTTGGATTACTTTATGGGCTAAACTTTGCTCAATATTGTTGTAATCTACTACTTGTCATCCTCAAACGGATGGACAAACTGAAGTTGTAAATAGAACTTTGGGAACACTTTTGCGTGCTATTCTTAAAAAGAACTTGGATTGACATTTCTATGGACTTTATTTTGGGGTTGCCTAGGACTAAGAAGGGGAGGGATTCTATTTTTGGATTACTTTATGGGCTAAACTTTGCTCAATATTGTTGTAATCTACTACTTGTCATCCTCAAACGGATGGACAAACTGAAGTTGTAAATAGAACTTTGAGAACACTTTTGCGTGCTATTATTAAAAAGAACTTGGATTGACATTTCTATGGACTTTATTTTGGGGTTGCCTAGGACTAAGAAGGGGAGGGATTCTATTTTTGGATTACTTTATGGGCTAAACTTTGCTCAATATTGTTGTAATCTACTATTTGTCATCCTCAAACGGATGGACAAACTGAAGTTGTCAATAGAACTTATATGGGCTAAACTTTGCTCAATATTGTTGTAATCTACTACTTGTCATCCCCAAACGGATGGACAAACTGAAGTTGTAAATAGAACTTTGGGAACACTTGTGCGTGCTATTCTTAAAAGAACTTGGATTGACATTTCTATGGACTTTATTTTGGGGTTGCCTAGGAATAAGAAGGAGAGGGATTCTATTTTTGGATTACTTTATGGGCTAAACTTTGCTCCATATTGTTGTAATCTACTACTTGTCATCCTCAAACGGATGGACAAACTGAAGTTGAAAATAGAACTTTGCTCAATATTTGCGTGCTATTCTTAAAAAGAACTTGGATTGACATTTCTATGGACTTTATTTTGGGGTTGCCTAGGACTAAGAAGGGGAGGGATTCTATTTTTGGATTACTTTATGGGCTAAACTTTGCTCAATATTGTTGTAATCTACTACTTGTCATCCTCAAACGGATGGACAAACTGAAGTTGTAAATAGAACTTTGAGAACACTTTTGCGTGCTATTCTTAAAAAGAACTTGGATTGACATTTCTATGCACTTTATTTTGCGGTTGCCTAGGACTAAGAAGGGGAGGGATTCTATTTTTGGATTACTTTATGGGCTAAACTTTGCTCCATATTGTTGTAATCTACTACTTGTCATCCTCAAACGGATGGACAAACTGAAGTTGTCAATAGAACTTATATGGGCTAAACTTTGCTCAATATTGTTGTAATCTACTACTTGTCATCCCCAAACGGATGGACAAACTGAAGTTGTAAATAGAATTTTGGGAACACTTGTGCGTGCTATTCTTAAAAGAACTTGGATTGCATTTCTATGGACTTTATTTTGGGGTTGCCTAGGACTAAGAAGGGGAGGGATTCTATTTTTGGATTACTTTATGGGCTAAACTTTGCTCAATATTGTTGTAATCTACTATTTGTCATCCTCAAACGGATGGACAAACTGAAGTTGTCAATAGAACTTATATGGGCTAAACTTTGCTCAATATTGTTGTAATCTACTACTTGTCATCCCCAAACGGATGGACAAACTGAAGTTGTAAATAGAACTATGGGAACACTTGTGCGTGCTATTCTTAAAAGAACTTGGATTGACATTTCTATGGACTTTATTTTGGGGTTGCCTAGGACTAAGAAAGGGAGGGATTCTATTTTTGGATTACTTTATGGGCTAAACTTTGCTCCATATTGTTGTAATCTACTACTTGTCATCCTCAAACGGATGGACAAACTGAAGTTGAAAATAGATCTTTGCTCAATATTTGCGTGCTATTCTTAAAAAGAACTTGGATTGACATTTCTATGGACTTTATTTTGGGGTTGCCTAGGACTAAGAAGGGGAGGGATTCTATTTTTGGATTACTTTATGGGCTAAACTTTGCTCAATATTGTTGTAATCTACTACTTGTCATCCTCAAACGGATGGACAAACTGAAGTTGTAAATAGAACTTTGGGAACACTTTTGCGTGCTATTCTTAATAAGAACTTGGATTGACATTTCTATGGACTTTATTTTGGGGTTGCCTAGGACTAAGAAGGGGAGGGATTCTATTTTTGGATTACTTTATGGGCTAAACTTTGCTCAATATTGTTGTAATCTACTACTTGTCATCCTCAAACGGATGGACAAACTGAAGTTGTAAATAGAACTTTGGGAACACTTTTGCGTGCTATTCTTAAAAAGAACTTGGATTGACATTTCTATGGACTTTATTTTGGGGTTGCCTAGGACTAAGAAGTGGAGGGATTCTATTTTTGGATTACTTTATGGGCTAAACTTTGCTCAATATTGTTGTAATCTACTACTTGTCATCCTCAAACGGATAGACAAACTGAAGTTGTCAATAGAACTTATATGGGCTAAACTTTGCTCAATATTGTTGTAATCTACTACTTGTCATCCTCAAACGGATGGACAAACTGAAGTTGTAAATAGAACTTTGAGAACACTTTTGCGTGCTATTCTTAAAAAGAACTTGGATTGACATTTCTATGGACTTTAATTTGGGGTTGCCTAGGACTAAGAAGGGGAGGGATTCTATTTTTGGATTACTTTATGGGCTAAACTTTGCTCCATATTGTTGTAATCTACTACTTGTCATCCTCAAACGGATGGACAAACTAAAGTTGTAAATAGAACTTTGGGAACACTTTTGCGTGCTATTCTTAAAAGAACTTGGATTGACATTTCTATGGACTTTATTTTGAGGTTGCCTAGGACTAAGAAGGGGAGGGATTCTATTTTTGGATTACTTTATGGGCTAAACTTTGCTCAATATTGTGTTGTAATCTAACTACTTGTCATCCTCAACGGATGGACAAACTGAAGTTGTAAATAGAACTTTGAGAACACTTTTGCGTGCTATTATTAAAAAGAACTTGGATTGACATTTCTATGGACTTTATTTTGGGGTTGCCTAGGACTAAGAAGGGGAGGGATTCTATTTTTGGATTACTTTATGGGCTAAACTTTGCTCAATATTGTTGTAATCTACTATTTGTCATCCTCAAACGGATGGACAAACTGAATTGTCAATAGAACTTATATGGGCTAAACTTTGCTCAATATTGTTGTAATCTACTACTTGTCATCTCCCAACGGATGACAAACTGAAGTTGTAAATAGAACTTTGGGAACACTTGTGCGTGCTATTCTTAAAAGAACTTGGATTGACATTTCTATGGACTTTATTTTGGGGTTGCCTAGGACTAAGAAGGAGAGGGATTCTATTTTTGGATTACTTTATGGGCTAAACTTTGCTCCATATTGTTGTAATCTACTACTTGTCATCCTCAAACGGATGGACAAACTGAAGTTGAAAATAGAACTTTGCTCAATATTTGCGTGCTATTCTTAAAAAGAACTTGGATTGACATTTCTATGGACTTTATTTTGGGGTTGCCTAGGACTAAGAAGGGGAGGGATTCTATTTTTGGATTACTTTATGGGCTAAACTTTGCTCAATATTGTTGTAATCTACTACTTGTCATCCTCAAACGGATGGACAAACTGAAGTTGTAAATAGAACTTTGGGAACACTTTTGCGTGCTATTCTTAATAAGAACTTGGATTGACATTTCTATGGACTTTATTTTGGGGTTGCCTAGGACTAAGAAGGGGAGGGATTCTATTTTTGGATTACTTTATGGGCTAAACTTTGCTCAATATTGTTGTAATCTACTACTTGTCATCCTCAAACGGATGGACAAACTGAAGTTGTAAATAGAACTTTGGGAACACTTTTGCGTGCTATTCTTAAAAAGAACTTGGATTGACATTTCTATGGACTTTATTTTGGGGTTGCCTAGGACTAAGAAGGTGAGGGATTCTATTTTTGGATTACTTTATGGGCTAAACTTTGCTCAATATTGTTGTAATCTACTACTTGTCATCCTCAAACGGATAGACAAACTGAAGTTGTCAATAGAACTTATATGGGCTAAACTTTGCTCAATATTGTTGTAATCTACTACTTGTCATCCTCAAACGGATGGACAAACTGAAGTTGTAAATAGAACTTTGAGAACACTTTTGCGTGCTATTCTTAAAAGAACTTGGATTGACATTTCTATGGACTTTATTTGGGGTTGCCTAGGACTAAGAAGGGGAGGGATTCTATTTTTGGATTACTTTATGGGCTAAACTTTGCTCAATATTGTTGTAATCTACTACTTGTCATCCTCAAACGGATGGACAAACTGAAGTTGTAAATAGAACTTTGGGAACACTTTTGCGTGCTATTCTTAAAAAGAACTTGGATTGACATTTCTATGGACTTTATTTTGGGGTTGCCTAGGACTAAGAAGGGGAGGGATTCTATTTTTGGATTACTTTATGGGCTAAACTTTGCTCCATATTGTTGTAATCTACTACTTGTCATCCTCAAACGGATGGACAAACTGAAGTTGTAAATAGAACTTTGGGAACACTTTTGCGTGCTATTCTTAAAAGAATTTGGACTGACATTTCTATTGACTTTATTTTGGGGTTGCCTAGGACTAAGAAGGTGAGGGATTCTATTTTTGGATTACTTTATGGGCTAAACTTTGCTCAATATTGTTGTAATCTACTACTTGTCATCCTCAAACGGATGGACAAACTGAAGTTGTAAATAGAACTTTGAGAACACTTTTGCGTGCTATTCTTAAAAAGAACTTGGATTGACATTTCTATGGACTTTATTTTGGGGTTGCCTAGGACTAAGAAGGGGAGGGATTCTATTTTTGGATTACTTTATGGGCTAAACTTTGCTCCATATTGTTGTAATCTACTACTTGTCATCCTCAAACGGATGGACAAACTGAAGTTGTAAATAGAACTTTGGGAACACTTTTGCGTGCTATTCTTAAAAGAATTTGGACTGACATTTCTATTGACTTTATTTTGGGGTTGCCTAGGACTAAGAAGGTGAGGGATTCTATTTTTGGATTACTTTATGGGCTAAACTTTGCTCAATATTGTTGTAATCTACTACTTGTCATCCTCAAACGGATGGACAAACTGAAGTTGTAAATAGAACTTTGGGAACACTTTTGCGTGCTATTCTTAAAAAGACCTTGGATTGACATTTCTAAGGACTTTATTTTGGGGTAGCCTAGGACTAAGAAGGGGAGGGATTCTATTTTTGGATTACTTTATGGCTAAACTTTGCTCAATATTGTTGTAATCTACTACTTGTCATCCTCAAACAGATGGACAAACTGAAGTTGTAAATAGAACTTTGGGAACACTTTTGCGTGCTATTCTTAAAAAGAACTTGGATTGACATTTCTATGGACTTTATGTTGGGGTTGCCTAGGACTAAGAAGGGGAGAGATTCTATTTTTGGATTACTTTATGGGCTAAACTTTGCTCCATATTGTTGTAATCTACTACTTGTCATCCTCAAATGGATGGACAAACTTAAGTTGTAAATAGAACTTTGGGAACACTTTTGCGTGCTATTCTTAAAAGAACTTGGACTGACATTTCTATGGACTTTATTTTGGGGTTGCCTAGGACTAAGAAGGTGAGGGATTCTATTTTTGGATTACTTTATGGGCTAAACTTTGCTCAATATTGTTGTAATCTACTACTTGTCATCCTCAAACGGATGGACAAACTGAAGTTGTAAATAGAACTTTGGGAACACTTTTGCGTGCTATTCTTAAAAAGAACTTGGATTGACATTTCTATGGACTTTATTTTGGGGTTGCCTAGGACTAAGAAGTGGAGGGATTCTATTTTTGGATTACTTTATGGGCTAAACTTTGCTCAATATTGTTGTAATCTACTACTTGTCATCCTCAAACGGATAGACAAACTGAAGTTGTCAATAGAACTTATATGGGCTAAACTTTGCTCAATATTGTTGTAATCTACTACTTGTCATCCTCAAACGGATAGACAAACTGAAGTTGTCAATAGAACTTATATGGGCTAAACTTTGCTCAATATTGTTGTAATCTACTACTTGTCATCCTCAAACGGATGGACAAACTGAAGTTGTAAATAGAACTTTGAGAACACTTTTGCATGCTATTCTTAAAAAGAACTTGGATTGACATTTCTATGGACTTTATTTTGGGGTTGCCTAGGACTAAGAAGGGGAGGGATTCTATTTTTGGATTACTTTATGGGCTAAACTTTGCTCAATATTGTTGTAATCTACTACTTGTCATCCTCAAACGGATGGACAAACTGAAGTTGTAAATAGAACTTTGGGAACACTTTTGCGTGCTATTCTTAATAAGAACTTGGATTGACATTTCTATGGACTTTATTTTGGGGTTGCCTAGGACTAAGAAGGGGAGGGATTCTATTTTTGGATTACTTTATGGGCTAAACTTTGCTCCATATTGTTGTAATCTACTACTTGTCATCCTCAAACGGATGGACAAATTGAAGTTGTAAATAGAACTTTGGGAACACTTTTGCGTGCTATTCTTAAAAGAATTTGAACTGACATTTCTATTGACTTTATTTTGGGGTTGCCTAGGACTAAGAAGGTGAGGGATTCTATTTTTGGATTACTTTATGGGTTAAACTTTGCTCAATATTGTTGTAATCTACTACTTGTCATCCTCAAACGGATGGACAAACTGAAGTTGTAAATAGAACTTTGGGAACACTTTTGCGTGCTATTCTTAAAAAGACCTTGGATTGACATTTCTAAGGACTTTATTTTGGGGTAGCCTAGGACTAAGAAGGGGAGGGATTCTATTTTTGGATTACTTTATTGCTAAACTTTGCTCAATATTGTTGTAATCTACTACTTGTCATCCTCAAACAGATGGACAAACTGAAGTTGTAAATAGAACTTTGGGAACACTTTTGCGTGCTATTCTTAAAAAAACTTGGATTGACATTTCTATGGACTTTATGTTGGGGTTGCCTAGGACTAAGAAGGGGAGGGATTCTATTTTTGGATTACTTTATGGGCTAAACTTTGCTCCATATTGTTGTAATCTACTACTTGTCATCCTCAAACGGATGGACAAACTGAAGTTGTAAATAGAACTTTGGGAACACTTTTGCGTGCTATTCTTAAAAGAACTTGGACTGACATTTCTATGGACTTTATTTTGGGGTTGCCTAGGACTAAGAAGGTGAGGGATTCTATTTTTGGATTACTTTATGGGCTAAACTTTGCTCAATATTGTTGTAATCTACTACTTGTCATCCTCAAACGGATGGACAAACTGAAGTTGTAAATAGAACTTTGGGAACACTTGTGCGTGCTATTCTTAAAAGAACTTGGATTGACATTTCTATGGACTTTATTTTGGGGTTGCCTAGGACTAAGAAGGGGAGGGATTCTATTTTTGGATTACTTTATGGGCTAAACTTTGCACAATAAAGTTGTAATCTACTACTTGTCATCCTCAAACGGATGGACAAACTGAAGTTAAAAATAGAACTTTAGGAACACTTTTGCGTGCTACTCTTAAAAAGAACTTGGATTGACATTTCTATGCACTTTATTTTGGGGTTGCCTAGGACAAAGAAGGGGAGGGATTCTATTTTTGGATTATTTTGTGGGCTAAACTTTGCTCAATATTGTTGTAATCTACTACTTGTCATCCTCAAACGGATGGACAAACTGAAGTTGTAAATAGAACTTTGAGAACACTTTTGCGTGCTATTCTTAGAAAGAACTTGGATTGACATTTCTATGGACTTTATTTTGGGGTTGCCTAAGACTAAGAAGGGGAGGGATTCTATTTTTGGATTACTTTATGGGCTAAACTTTGCTCAATATTGTTGTAATCCACTATTTGTCATCCTCAAACGGATGGACAAACTGAAGTTGTCAATAGAACTTATATGGGCTAAACTTTGCTCAATATTGTTGTAATCTACTACTTGTCATCCCCAAACGGATGGACAAACTGAAGTTGTAAATAGAACTTTGGGAACACTTGTGCGTGCTATTCTTAAAAGAACTTGGATTGACATTTCTATGGACTATATTTTGGGGTTGCCTAGGACAAAGAAGGGGAGGGATTCTATTTTTGGATTACTTTATGGGCTAAACTTTGCTCCATATTGTTGTAATCTACTACTTGTCATCCTCAAACGGATGGACAAACTGAAGTTGTAAATAGAACTTTGGGAACACTTGTGCGTGCTATTCTTAAAAGAACTTGGACTGACATTTCTATGGACTTTATTTTGGGGTTGCCTAGGACTAAGAAGGTGAGGGATTCTATTTTTGGATTACTTTATGGGCTAAACTTTGCTCAATATTGTTGTAATCTACTACTTGTCATCCTCAAACGGATGGACAAACTGAAGTTGTAAATAGAACTTTGGGAACACTTTTGCGTGCTATTCTTAAAAAGAACTTGGATTGACATTTCTATGGACTTTATTTTGGGGTTGCCTAGGACTAAGAAGGGGAGGGATTCTATTTTTGGATTACTTTATGGGCTAAATTTTGCTCAATATTGTTGTAATCTACTACTTGTCATCCTCAAACGGATGGACAAACTGAAGTTGTAAATAGAACTTTGAGAACTTTTTTGCGTGCTATTATTAAAAAGAACTTGGATTGACATTTCTATGGACTTTATTTTGGGGTTGCCTAGGACTAAGAAGGGGAGGGATTCTATTTTTGGATTACTTTATGGGCTAAACTTTGCTCAATATTGTTGTAATCTACTATTTGTCATCCTCAAACGGATGGACAAACTGAAGTTGTCAATAGAACTTATATGGGCTAAACTTTGCTCAATATTGTTGTAATCTACTACTTGTCATCCCCAAACGGAGGGACAAACTGAAGTTGTAAATAGAACTTTGGGAACACTTGTGCGTGCTATTCTTAAAAGAACTTGGATTGACATTTCTATGGACTTTATTTTAGGGTTGCCTAGGACTAAGAAGGAGAGGGATTCTATTTTTGGATTACTTTATGGGCTAAACTTTGCTCCATATTGTTGTAATCTACTACTTGTCATCCTCAAACGGATGGACAAACTGAAGTTGAAAATAGAACTTTGCTCAATATTTGCGTGCTATTCTTAAAAAGAACTTGGATTGACATTTCTATGGACTTTATTTTGGGGTTGCCTAGGACTAAGAAGGGGAGGGATTCTATTTTTGGATTACTTTATGGGCTAAACTTTGCTCAATATTGTTGTAATCTACTACTTGTCATCCTCAAACGGATGGACAAACTGAAGTTGTAAATAGAACTTTGAGAACACTTTTGCGTGCTATTCTTAAAAAGAACTTGGATTGACATTTCTATGCACTTTATTTTGCGGTTGCCTAGGACTAAGAAAGGGAGGGATTCTATTTTTGGATTACTTTATGGGCTAAACTTTGCTCCATATTATTGTAATCTACTACTTGTCATCCTCAAACGGATGGACAAATTGAAGTTGAAAATAGAACTTTGGGAACACTTTTGCGTGCTATTCTTAAAAAGAACTTGGATTGACATTTCTATGCACTTTATTTTGGGGTTGCCTAGGACAAAGAAGGGGAGGGATTCTATTTTTGGATTATTTTGTGGGCTAAACTTTGCTCAATATTGTTATAATCTACTACTTGTCATCCCCAAATAGATGGACAAACTGAAGTTGTAAATAGAACTTTGGGAACACTTGTGCGTGCTATTCTTAAAAGAACTTGGATTGACATTTCTATGGACTATATTTTGGGGTTGCCTAGGACAAAGAAGGGGAGGGATTCTATTTTTGGATTACTTTATGGGCTAAACTTTGCTCCATATTGTTGTAATCTACTACTTGTCATCCTCAAACGGATGGACAAACTGAAGTTGTAAATAGAACTTTGGGAACACTTTTGCGTGCTATTCTTAAAAAGAACTTAATTTGACATTTATATGGACTTTATTTTGGGGTTGCCTAGGACTAAGAAGTGGAGGGATTCTATTTTTGGATTACTTTATGGGCTAAACTTTGCTCAATATTGTTGTAATCTACTACTTGTCATCCTCAAACGGATAGACAAACTGAAGTTGTCAATAGAACTTATATGGGCTAAACTTTGCTCAATATTGTTGTAATCTACTACTTGTCATCCTCAAACGGATGGACAAACTGAAGTTGTAAACAGAACTTTGAGAACACTTTTGCGTCCTATTCTTAAAAAGAACTTGGATTGACATTTCTATGGACTTTATTTTGGGGTTGCCTAAGACTAAGAAGGGGAGGGATTCTATTTTTGGATTACTTTATGGGCTAAACTTTGCTCCATATTGTTGTAATCTACTACTTGTCATCATCAAACGGATGGACAAACTGAAGTTGTAAATAGAACTTTGGGAACACTTTTGCGTGCTATTCTTAAAAGATCTTGGATTGACATTTCTATGGACTTTATTTTGGGGGTAGCCTAGGACTAAGAAGGGGAGGGATTCTATTTTTGGATTACTTTATGGGCTAAACTTTGCACAATAAAGTTGTAATCTACTACTTGTCATGTAAGGCCCAAGAATTTGATTCACGTAACCTGACTGCATGCAATCTAGGATTTTATTTTTATTTGTGTGTTTAATTATTTGTATGCATTTTATGCATAATTCATGCATGATAGTATTTAATTCATGAAATTTTAAATGTTCATGCATTAGGGTTTCTAGATGCATTTCACGTTCGATCGAGGAACGAATACCGGAGAATTTTCGGGAAAATAATTATTTTTATTAATTAATATAAGGTGTTTTAAGGGTATTTTTCAAATATGAGATTTTATTGAGTATTTTTACACGCTTGATTTTATTTTTTAACGGTACGAAAATTTTATCGAATCGGGAAACTTTTTGTGGGTTCGGCTAATATTTTCAAAGTATTTCAAACACGAAATATTTTTCGGAAGTGTGTTTGGATTTTTGGGCCTAGTTTTAAGCTTATCGGGCTTATATATATATATATATATTTAAACTTTTATATACCAATTAATAAAACCCACTTACTTAATCTTTATTTATATATCTATATAATTAACGTATATATATATACTTTTATATACCAATTAATAAAACCCATTTACTTAATCTTTATTTATATCTATATAATTAGCGCCTAAGTAATTCCCTAAACTCCCCACTAACCTAACCACTCTTCCACAGCCGCCCACCCCCTCCACTCACATTCATCCTCCTGATTTGCTGCTACAACAATTCGGTGAAGCATTTTCTCTTGAAGCAAAGATTTTCTTCATTTGGTTGTTGGCTCCTCGATCGTTTTTTTTCCTTAAGCAAACATCAGGCACGTTTTGTTCCATTATTTCTGCATCACGCATGTTAAATATTACTGATATGTGTTTTAGTTTAATAAGGGATGCTCGATCCAGTGTACATCATGGTAGTTCGTTCGGTTGTTTATTTTTCTGCTCATGTCGTGTATTCTATTATTGTTTAACCACTCACGGTTTGACGATTTGTGCAAGGGGTCGCTGGTACGAGATGTTAAGGGTCTGATATGGGTGTCACTTAGAGTTTTTGGGAGCATTACAGATCGGGGTCGCTGGAAGTGGCTACATCGAGAGTTTGGGACGTTGCTCGTTGGGGCTGTGGCTCGCTTGGGTGGGAACGATCGGTGCAGTGGCTGAACCGGGGCTTGGACCAGACCCCGGTGGGTCTGAGTCACGACTCAGGGAAGCCCAACCACCGCTGGAACCACCTGAAGCGCCAGCCGCACACCATCGAGAGGAAAGCTCGGGTAGGGTCTTGGCAAGTGCTAGCTAGCGGTTCTGTTAGTGTAGGCTGCATGGGGCTGGGTCCTTGGTTCTGATAGGTGCCTTGGGGTCTGGCCTAGGTCCTTGATGGCTTGGTTCATGGCTGGTGCGTTGGGTTGAGGGTAGAAGCGTGAGTTTTGGAAAGGGGAGTACATGAGGTTGTATAAGGGGGAAAGGCCGAGAGCTTTGTTCTTATGCTGGAATAGGGGCCGAACGTTTTTGAGGTTAATATTATAGTATTGGGAGCTTCTTAGTGTTTTTAAGTTTTGACAAAATGTTGAGAAAAAATCGGTTAAGTTTCGAGTCGATTCGAGTTAAAACCGGGACCCCGGTCCAAGTTTTAAAACGAATCGATTAAGTTTTGAAATGAGCTCGAGTTTATGCCTAAGAAATGCTTATAAAAAAATGTTTTGGGACATATTAAGGAGTTTGGTAAGCTTCGGGTCAATTTTAGAGGTCCAGGGTTGAAACGATAATTTTCGGGTTCTAGGGGCAAAATGGTCATTTCGCATCCGGGTGAGATTTTGGTTCTGGCAGCACCCTGAGCACAAATATATGATATTTTAAATGTTTATGCATCATTTTTTTACGATTTTTACGCAATATTGATTAATACGTTGCATGCTTGGTTTAAAGGAAACGTTACGTATATGCATGTTTTTATTAAGTGATGAAAATGATGATATTTTTGAAGGATGTGATTTGGTTGTGACTGACGATGTATATGTATACGATAACATGAGATATGATGAGCTGAGGCCCGGGCTCAGTGGGCAGGTAATGCTGTCGCTGATGTCCCCTGCCGCCGGGTACCACGGTTTTTATAGATGGATCCATCGATAGAGCTGATACGATAGAGCTGATACGAAAGTCACAACTAATGAACTGAATTCAATAAAAATAAAATGTTTGAGTTCACGATGACACGATGAGCTTTTTGACATGTATATGATGATACAACATGACATGATTTCATACGACACGTTTACGTTACGCTTTTAAGTTCATGAAAGTTATGTTGAGTATGATATTTTTCACTGCTGTGTGCTACGTATATGTACTTGTTATTACTGGTGCAGGCGTGTTGAGTCTTTAGACTCACTAGGCGTGTGTGATGCAGGTGAGTTTGATGTTGAGGAGACTGGAGGTGCTGGACTCTGAGTCAGCGGACCTGGTGGGCAACACGACCCGAGGACCTATGGTTTTTCCGCACATTATGGTTTTATGTTTTGGAGAGGATACGACGATTTTATCTGCTGTTTATATTTTTCTGTTGGATGTAGGATTTTACTCACTTCTTTTACCACGTATATTTTATTGGTAATTAATTATGATAACTTTTAAATGTTACTTTAAAAAAAAAAAAAAAATATTTCCGCACTTTTTAAAACGAGTAGACGTTACAGTTGGTATCAGAGCCAGGTTCCTGTATAGGGTTGTGCCGCCGCCAGCTTCTGCCGCTCAGTCTTCAAAGCCTCAAGTCTGTAAGCTTTTACGATATAAATGTTTTAATTGATTTATTGTATCACCTGCATGATTTCATGATTTACGCATTATGATGATTTACTTCTTATGTTTAACTGTTGTTACAATGTAATGTCGTCCACTAATTTCAAAACTAGATTAATTGCATGATGGGTTACGTTTTAATTGGACTGTATTCAGATATGCCTCCCAGACGTGGGCCCAGGATGGTTAGAGTGGATGATATCCCTGAGGGTGGTAGAGGGCCTCCACCACCACCGCCAGGGGACCCAGCTACCCGAGTTCTTGAGGGTATGGCTAGATTGTTGGAGCAGGTCCAGCACGCTCCTAGACAGCAGACTGATATCTTTGAGCAGTTCCGTAGGCTCAACCCGAAGGAGTTCGGAGGTACCACTGATCCATTCGTTGCAGAGGGATGGATTAGATCACTGGAGCTACATTTTGATTATCTCCAGATGAGAGATGGCGACCGGGCTAGGTGTGCCATTTATATGCTGAGGGATGATGCATCCCTGTGGTGGGAGGGAGCCGCACCTGCTGTGGATGTGGCTACTCTCACGTGGGCCAAATTTCGGGAGATGTTCTTCGGGAAATATTTCCCAGCTGACGTCAGGGGCCGCCTGACGAGAGAGTTCATGGGCCTCCGACAGGGGGATTTATCAGTGGCGGATTTCATCCGCAAGTTTGACAGGGGCTGCCACTTTGTGCCCATGATAGCAGGGGATGCCGCCCAGAAGCTGAGGCATTTTCTTGATGGACTGAGACCCACTCTCCGTCGGGACGTCATGTTGATGAGGCCGGCGAGTTATGATGAGGCCACTGCCTGCGCTTTTCAGGCAGAGCAGGCATTGCGAGACATTGACTACGAGATGCACCGAAAGAGGCAGCAATCACAGTCCAGTTCTCAGCCACAGAAGAGGCAGTTTTCGGGGCCGCCGAGGCAGCAGGGGCAGCAGAGGCCCCAGGGACAGGGTAGGAGGCCGCAGCAGCAGCAGCAACAGCAGAGACCTCCTCAGGCGCCAGGGGCGCCTCAGCCAGTTGATGGACAGCCGTGCCCTCAGTGCAATAGGTTCCATTTCGGCGAGTGTCGGTGGGGAACATTCAAGTGCTTTATTTGCGGACAGGAGGGCCATAAGGCGGCGGATTGCCCTAGGAACAAGGGCCCTACTACTGGCCGGGCTTATGTGATGCACGCCGAGGAGGCGGAGGCAGCACCAGACTCGACACTGATTACTGGTAACCATTTTGTTTAAGGTTTTAATTTTTACATGATTGCTTGGGTTTAATGCTTGCTTGATGATTTACTTATTGGGATTGATAACCTAGAAGGAATTAGGATGCATGCTCTACCTAATTGGAATTAAGAATTTAATTGTTTGATCTGAGAATTTTAGGGACCCAATTGTATCAACTGATAAGCTAAGGACCAAAATATAATTTTCGAAACTTTAAGGGGTTAATCTGCAATTTTTGAACCTTTCTGGTGTTGAATTTCGAAATTTTGGGAACAACAATTGGGTTAATTCAGTGATTTTGCGAGGATTTTGGGTTAATTGCCGATAAGAAGTTCCTTAAGTTCAACTCTATCAGATTTGATGGTATGTTTTGTCGCAGGGAGGATATGTATTGCAGGTGTAGCCACGCATGCATTGCTAGATTCAGGGGCTACGCATTCGTTTATATCCGAATCTTTCGTGAAGCGACTGGAAATCATACCAGAAGCGATGGATTTGGGTTTCAGAGTGTCGATTCCATCCGGGGATCAGATGTTCACTTCCCGGATAGTGAGAGGATTGGAGCTCAGATTGCAGCAAAAGGCAGTACAGGCAGATCTGATAGTACTACCGCTGCCAGAATTTGATATCATCTTGGGCATGGACTGGCTCTCTTCTCACGGAGCAGTCATAGATTTCCGCCAGAGGTCAGTGTCTGTTCGACCTCCCAGTGGGAAACCATTTGTCTTTGAGGCAGCTAGACATCAGCAGTTCCCGCACGTCATTTCCTGCATGTGTGCGAGGAAGCTTATTAAGAGAGGCTGTCAGGCATTCTTAGCTAGCGTTGTATCAGTGTCGGTGCCAGTCAGTCAGAGGCTGGAGGATGTAGATGTGGTCAGCGAGTTCTCCAGTGTATTCCCTGATGATGTTTCAGGAATTCCACCAGACAGGGAGGTAGAATTCTCTATTGAGCTCATGCCAGAGACAGTGCCGATATCTAAGGCGCCCTACAGATTAGCACCTGCAGAGATGAAGGAGCTCAAAGATCAGATTCAGGATCTTCTGGATAAGGGTTTCATCCGCCCTAGTTTTTCCCCATGGGGCGCGCCAGTGCTATTTGTTAAGAAGAAGGATGGCAGCATGCGACTGTGCATTGACTACAGAGAGCTGAATAGAGTCACAGTGAAGAATAAGTATCCATTACCTAGGATCGAAGACTTGTTTGATCAGCTTCATGGAGCCTCCGTGTTCTCCAAGATAGACCTTCGATCCGGATACCATCAGCTGAAGGTGAGAGAGTCAGATGTGCAAAAGACAGCCTTCCGGACGCGTTATGGGCACTATGAGTTCTTGGTGATGCCCTTCGGTTTGACGAACGCACCAGCGATCTTCATGGATCTCATGAATCGCGTATTCCAGCCATTCTTGGATCAGTTCGTCATAGTCTTCATTGACGATATCTTGATCTACTCGCAGAGCAGGGAGGAGCACAGTCGGCATCTGAGGATAGTATTGCAGACCCTACAGGATAGACGACTGTATGCCAAGTTCAGCAAGTGTGAGTTCTGGCTAGACAGGGTGGCATTCTTGGGCCACATTGTATCTCAGCATGGCATAGAGGTCGACCCCAGCAAGGTAGAGGCAGTCAGAGATTGGCCAGTTCCAAAGAGCGTGACAGAGATCCGCAGTTTCTTGGGATTGGCAGGTTATTACAGGAAGTTCATCCAGGGCTTCTCTTCTATTGCGGTACCTATGACCGCTTTGACAAAGAAGAACGCCAAGTTTATATGGGGATCTGAGTGTCAGGAGAGTTTTGACAGACTGAAGCAGGCCCTGACCACAGCGCCAGTGCTAGCGATGCCATCGGGGCAGGGAGAGTTTGTAGTTTATACAGATGCATCTAAGCTTGGGTTGGGCGCAGTTCTGATGCAGCAGGACAGAGTGATAGCTTATGCGTCCAGACAGCTGAAGGTTCATGAGAAGAATTATCCGACTCATGACCTTGAGCTAGCAGCAGTGGTATTTGCCCTGAAGATCTGGAGACACTATCTGTATGGGGAGAAGTGCAGGATTTTCACAGATCATAAAAGTCTGAAGTACTTCTTCACACAGAAGGAATTGAATATGCGACAGAGGAGGTGGCTTGAGCTGGTGAAGGATTATGATTGTGACATTAGCTACCATCCGGGTAAGGCTAATGTAGTTGCAGATGCTCTGAGCCGGAAGCACGCACTGATAGCCCATCTGTCAGTACAGAGACCGTTGCAGGCTGAGATTCAGAGATTTGAGCTTGCAGTGTATGCCAGGGGCGAGGCCCCAAATCTTGCTACTCTGACAGTACAGCCGACTCTGAGAGACAGAATTCGAGCAGGACAGACTTCCGATGAGCAGCTACAGAAGTGGAGACAGAGGGACGAGACTAAGGGCCAGAGACTGTACGCAGTTGTGGACGGCATAGTCAGATATAGGGACCGTCTATGGGTTCCTGACAGTGATTCCCTTCGAGCAGATATCCTGAGTGAGGCCCACAGCACCCCGTACTCCATCCATCCAGGGAGTACGAAGATGTATAAGGATTTGCAGACTCTATATTGGTGGCCGGGCATGAAGAGAGATATTCTGCGGTTTGTCTCCGAGTGCTTGACATGTCAGCAGGTCAAGGCAGAGCATCAGAGACCTGCAGGGAAGCTGAGACCACTCCCTATTCCCGAGTGGAAGTGGGAGAATATTACTATGGATTTCGTGACAGGGCTTCCGAGGACTACTGGAGGATACAATGCCATTTGGGTGATTGTTGATCGGCTCACTAAGTCAGCTCATTTCTTACCGATCAGGAAGACATTCACCATGACTCAGTATGCAGAGCTGTACATCAGAGAGGTAGTCAGACTGCATGGGATACCAGTGTCCATCGTGTCAGACAGGGATCCGAGATTTACGTCTGCATTTTGGAAGAGTCTTCACCAGGCTTTGGGTACGAAGCTACAGTTCAGTACCGCTTTTCATCCTCAGACGGACGGTCAGTCAGAGAGGGTGATTCAGATTCTGGAGGACCTACTCCGAGCTTGTATGATCGACTTCCAGGGCAGCTGGGAGCCGAAATTACCTCTTGTGGAGTTCACTTACAACAACAGTTATCAGGCATCGATAGGTATGGCTCCATACGAGGCACTTTACGGGAGGAAGTGTAGGTCGCCAGTTTATTGGGATGAGGTAGGTGAGCGAGCAGAGTTCGGTCCGGATATTGTCAGACAGACAGCAGATCTAGTGGCCAGGATTAGAGACAGGATGAGGACTGCACAGAGCCGTCAGAAAAGTTATGCTGATCAGAGACGACGGGATCTTGAGTTCGCAGTAGGGGATCATGTTTTTGTGAAGGTCGCACCTATGAAGGGTGTGATGAGGTTCGGGAAGAAGGGCAAGCTCAGCCCTAGATTCATCGGACCATTTGAGATCCTAGAGAGAGTTGGGACACTCGCATACAGAGTTGCATTACCGCCGAATCTGGCGGGAGTTCATAACGTGTTCCACGTCTCCATGCTGCGAAAGTACATGTCGAATCCTTCACATGTGCTTAATTATGAGCCACTTCAGCTGACACCGCACTTATCATTTGAGGAGAGACCTACGCAGATTCTGGACAGACAGGAAAAGAGACTCCGGAATAAGGTGATCCAGATGGTCAAAGTCAAGTGGCTGAATCACTCCGAGGAGGAGGCCACGTGGGAGACAGAGACCGAGATGAGGAGTCGCTACCCGGAGTTATTTGGTACGTTCTAATTTCGAGGACGAAATTTTGTTAAGGGGGGGAGAGTTGTAAGGCCCAAGAATTTGATTCACGTAACCTGACTGCATGCAATCTAGGATTTTATTTTTATTTGTGTGTTTAATTATTTGTATGCATTTTATGCATAATTCATGCATGATAGTATTTAATTCATGAAATTTTAAATGTTCATGCATTAGGGTTTCTAGATGCATTTCACGTTCGATCGAGGAACGAATACCGGAGAATTTTCGGGAAAATAATTATTTTTATTAATTAATATAAGGTGTTTTAAGGGTATTTTTCAAATATGAGATTTTATTGAGTATTTTTACACGCTTGATTTTATTTTTTAACGGTACGAAAATTTTATCGAATCGGGAAACTTTTTGTGGGTTCGGCTAATATTTTCAAAGTATTTCAAACACGAAATATTTTTCGGAAGTGTGTTTGGATTTTTGGGCCTAGTTTTAAGCTTATCGGGCTTATATATATATATATATTTAAACTTTTATATACCAATTAATAAAACCCACTTACTTAATCTTTATTTATATATCTATATAATTAACGTATATATATATACTTTTATATACCAATTAATAAAACCCATTTACTTAATCTTTATTTATATCTATATAATTAGCGCCTAAGTAATTCCCTAAACTCCCCACTAACCTAACCACTCTTCCACAGCCGCCCACCCCCTCCACTCACATTCATCCTCCTGATTTGCTGCTACAACAATTCGGTGAAGCATTTTCTCTTGAAGCAAAGATTTTCTTCATTTGGTTGTTGGCTCCTCGATCGTTTTTTTTCCTTAAGCAAACATCAGGCACGTTTTGTTCCATTATTTCTGCATCACGCATGTTAAATATTACTGATATGTGTTTTAGTTTAATAAGGGATGCTCGATCCAGTGTACATCATGGTAGTTCGTTCGGTTGTTTATTTTTCTGCTCATGTCGTGTATTCTATTATTGTTTAACCACTCACGGTTTGACGATTTGTGCAAGGGGTCGCTGGTACGAGATGTTAAGGGTCTGATATGGGTGTCACTTAGAGTTTTTGGGAGCATTACAGATCGGGGTCGCTGGAAGTGGCTACATCGAGAGTTTGGGACGTTGCTCGTTGGGGCTGTGGCTCGCTTGGGTGGGAACGATCGGTGCAGTGGCTGAACCGGGGCTTGGACCAGACCCCGGTGGGTCTGAGTCACGACTCAGGGAAGCCCAACCACCGCTGGAACCACCTGAAGCGCCAGCCGCACACCATCGAGAGGAAAGCTCGGGTAGGGTCTTGGCAAGTGCTAGCTAGCGGTTCTGTTAGTGTAGGCTGCATGGGGCTGGGTCCTTGGTTCTGATAGGTGCCTTGGGGTCTGGCCTAGGTCCTTGATGGCTTGGTTCATGGCTGGTGCGTTGGGTTGAGGGTAGAAGCGTGAGTTTTGGAAAGGGGAGTACATGAGGTTGTATAAGGGGGAAAGGCCGAGAGCTTTGTTCTTATGCTGGAATAGGGGCCGAACGTTTTTGAGGTTAATATTATAGTATTGGGAGCTTCTTAGTGTTTTTAAGTTTTGACAAAATGTTGAGAAAAAATCGGTTAAGTTTCGAGTCGATTCGAGTTAAAACCGGGACCCCGGTCCAAGTTTTAAAACGAATCGATTAAGTTTTGAAATGAGCTCGAGTTTATGCCTAAGAAATGCTTATAAAAAAATGTTTTGGGACATTTTAAGGAGTTTGGTAAGCTTCGGGTCAATTTTAGAGGTCCAGGGTTGAAACGATAATTTTCGGGTTCTAGGGGCAAAATGGTCATTTCGCATCCGGGTGAGATTTTGGTTCTGGCAGCACCCTGAGCACAAATATATGATATTTTAAATGTTTATGCATCATTTTTTTTACGATTTTTACGCAATATTGATTAATACGTTGCATGCTTGGTTTAAAGGAAACGTTACGTATATGCATGTTTTTATTAAGTGATGAAAATGATGATATTTTTGAAGGATGTGATTTGGTTGTGACTGACGATGTATATGTATACGATAACATGAGATATGATGAGCTGAGGCCCGGGCTCAGTGGGCAGGTAATGCTGTCGCTGATGTCCCCTGCCGCCGGGTACCACGGTTTTTATAGATGGATCCATCGATAGAGCTGATACGATAGAGCTGATACGAAAGTCACAACTAATGAACTGAATTCAATAAAAATAAAATGTTTGAGTTCACGATGACACGATGAGCTTTTTGACATGTATATGATGATACAACATGACATGATTTCATACGACACGTTTACGTTACGCTTTTAAGTTCATGAAAGTTATGTTGAGTATGATATTTTTCACTGCTGTGTGCTACGTATATGTACTTGTTATTACTGGTGCAGGCGTGTTGAGTCTTTAGACTCACTAGGCGTGTGTGATGCAGGTGAGTTTGATGTTGAGGAGACTGGAGGTGCTGGACTCTGAGTCAGCGGACCTGGTGGGCAACACGACCCGAGGACCTATGGTTTTTCCGCACATTATGGTTTTATGTTTTGGAGAGGATACGACGATTTTATCTGCTGTTTATATTTTTCTGTTGGATGTAGGATTTTACTCACTTCTTTTACCACGTATATTTTATTGGTAATTAATTATGATAACTTTTAAATGTTACTTTAAAAAAAAAAAAAAAAATATTTCCGCACTTTTTAAAACGAGTAGACGTTACATGTCATCCTCAAACGGATGGACAAACTGAAGTTGTAAATAGAACTTTGGGAACACTTTTGCGTGCTATTCTTAAAAAGAACTTGGATTGACATTTCTATGCACTTTATTTTGGGGTTGCCTAGGACAAAGAAGGGGAGGGATTCTATTTTTGAATTACTTTATGGGCTAAACTTTGCTCAATATTGTTGTAATCTACTACTTGTCATCCTCAAACGGATGGACAAACTGAAGTTGTAAATAGAACTTTGAGAACACTTTTGCGTGCTATTATTAAAAAGAACTTGGATTGAAATTTCTATGGACTTTATTTTGGGGTTGCCTAGGACTAAGAAGGGGAGGGATTCTATTTTTGGATTACTTTTTGGGCTAAACTTTGCTCAATATTGTTGTAATCTACTATTTGTCATCCTCAAACGGATGGACAAACTGAAGTTGTCAATAGAACTTATATGGGCTAAACTTTGCTCAATATTGTTGTAATCTACTACTTGTCATCCCCAAACGGATGGACAAACTGAAGTTGTAAATAGAACTTTGGGAACACTTTTGCGTGCTATTCTTAAAAAGAACTTGGATTGACATTTCTATGCACTTTATTTTGGGGTTGCCTAGGACTAAGAAGGGGATGGATTCTATTTTTGGATTACTTTATGGGCTAAACTTTGCTCAATAATGTTGTAATCTACTACTTGTCATCCTCAAACGGATGGACAAACTGAAGTTGTAAATTGTGGGGACCCGGGCTCTAAATCTTTTTCTTGGGATTAAATGGATTGTTATTCTAAAATGTGGGTCAATTTTTCGCTTTTATATTTAAATCAAAATGTAACTAGACAAGCACAAGTTCTTTATTTAATTTACAACATACAAACATAAAATCTATGTCCTGTTCCGTATGTCCTCAACTAACCAGTAATAAAATACAGTACATAACAAAAGACAACTACTGGTCCGTCTGCTAGGCCCGAGATCTCCACGCTAACACGATCATCTCTGTCTCGACCCAAATCCTGCCCCACCTGTTGTTATGCACACATACAGACATAACAACAGCCGGAAAACCGGTGAGAACACATCCCAGTATAAACATGTGAACATGCATATAAATACTATAAAACATGAAACATGCTGATATGAATGTCATTCATATAAAATCATGAAATGCGAGCCTAATCATGTCTAGATGCGACTCGACTAAAACTCTAGGGATCCCGGTGTGAATAAGACGATCTATCACCTACCCTCCCAATCGGGGTGACGGTACGTCTTATTCCTAGACTTCGGCCTGATCTGTATCCACGTCTACAAAGGGGCGGTGATCTTCCCCTAAGCTGGGATAGAACCGAACATCTAGAAGTCTGCCTGATCTCCAGACTGTCCTATCTTAATGCATGAATACAAAATCTGTAAACAAGCATAATCATCTAATGCAATGTAACATGATCTGTAAACAAAGCATAATAAGAATTGAATACAAGTTCTAATAAACATCTAATGCAATGTAACATGATCTGTAAACAAAGCATAGCGAGATTTGCATACAAGATCTATAAACAAATCTATAATAATAATACCTATATCAAGATATAAACAATAAAACTCGTATGTGGTTTTGGTTGGGAAACTCAAATGTGATCTCATTTGAGTCGTGATTCCCCAAAACAAAACATGTATTATACCTTTCGTCGTAGAATTGCTGTTACAGTCGTGAAGATGAATCTGCAATAGAATGTCTAACACTTTCTAGGAAATGTTTCTTTAACACTTACTAATCAAATGAAATCTCGCGCCTCTATTTATAGACAATGATCGGAAGATCCGATCCACTTCGGACGCTCCGATCTGACACACTTCGGACGCTCCGAACTCACTTCGGACGTTCCGAATCCTGCATGTCTTCCACGTCTCTAGCCAACTGTCTCGGATGATCCGAACTACGATCGGTCGATCCGAACTCTGCATGCCATCCATGTGTCCAGCCACCTGGCTCGGACGCTCCGAACGCCGAACGGACGATCCGAACGCATCGGACGATCCGATCCTGGTTCGGTCCTTCCGGTCTCACCGAAATATAAATAATCCAACATTCTCGATATCGGTCAATCTAATCTCAATAGATATCATTTCTTATTTCTTATGGTTATGTACAATCTTCACAACATATCTATGAATTCGTACATGTCAATCATTGCTCTGGGCATTACATTTCTCCCCCTCTAAGACAGAAGTTCGTCCTCGAACTGAAGTAACCATACAAAGTATCTAAAACAGTTTGATAATCTAAAACTGAATACATACTCATATCATATAAATAACTCGGGGTGTTTCTGCCTCATGTTTTCTTCCGTTTCCCACGTCGCTTCCTCAATGCCATGTCGACTCCACTGAACTTTCACAAGTGGAATGGTCTTCGTTCTGAGCTGTTTGTCCTTTCGATCAAGAATCTGTATCGGTCGTTCTATATAGCTCAAGGTTTGATCAAGTTCAGCTTCGTTCGGTTGAATAACATGAGAAACATCTGGCATATATCTGCGTAACATTGATACATGAAATACGTCATGTATTCCGGATAAAGAAGGAGGAAGAGCAAGTCGATAAGCTCGATCGCCAATCTTTTCAAGAATCTCGTACGGACCAATGTATCGAGGAGATAGCTTCCCACGTTTGCCAAATCGCACAACGCCTCTAAAAGGAGAAATTTTCAAGAATACCCTATCTCCTACCTCAAATACTAACGGTCTACGTCTGATATTGGCGTACTTTGCTTGCCTATCCTGTGCTGTCTTCATTCTTTTCTGAATAACCTTTACCTTCTCAGTCATGTCACGAATCATATCTGGCCCAAGTTCTGGTACTTCTGAAACATCATCCCAATATAGCGGAGATCTGCACCTCTTGCCATACAAAGCTTCAAACGGTGCCATCTCAATGCTCGTCTGATAGCTATTATTGTACGAGAATTCGCAAAGAGGTAGGGAATCTTGCCAACTAATGCCAAAATCTAGCACGACGGCTCTCAACATATCCTCTAATGTCTGGATAGTCCGTTCTGACTGTCCGTCTGTCTGAGGATGGTAAGCAGTGCTAAGGTGTAAGGTCGTACCTAACGCCTGCTGTAAACTGTGCCAGAAGTGTGAAGTGAATCGTGGATCACGATCTGATACGATAGACTTCGGCACTCCATGCAATCTGACTACCTCACGAATATAAATCTCCGCCATCTGATCCTGTCTATACGTCATTCTATAAGGGATGAAACAAGCAGATTTGGTCAATCTGTCAATAATGACCCAAATCGCATCGCAACCTTTGGATGATCGAGGTAACTTCGTCACGAAATCCATGGAAATGTGGTCCCATTTCCATTCTGGAATGGATAAACTCTGAAGTAAACCCCCCGGCTTCTTCCTCTCGGCCTTCACCTGTTGGCAGTTCAAGCATTTAGACACAAATTCGGCAATGTCTGACTTCATTTGCTTCCACCAGAACTGTGTCTTCAAGTCATTGTACATCTTTCTGCCACCAGGATGGATGCTGAACCGACTACAATGTGCCTCCGTCAGAATCTGCTGTCTCAAATCTGCAACATCTGGCACAACTAGACGGTTATTCACGTACAACACATGATCTCGTACCTGATATTCTGATACATGCCCTGATCTGACCATTTGGATTGATCTTTGCACATTCTGATCAGTTCTTTGTGCTTCCTTAATCCTCATAATCAAATTGGGCTCAACTTGGATCGTAAAGAGTCGTAGTGGCTTACTATCTGTATCAAATTCTAATCCAGATGTACAGCAATTTTCAACTAACTTGTTAACACCTATCGTCGATAAGGACAAAGAACATACCTTACGACTCAAGGCATCGGCTGCTGCATTTGACTTTCCTGGATAATATTTGATTTCACAGTCAAAGTCTTTCAGAAGATCTAGCCATCTACGTTGCCTCATATTCAATTCTGATTGAGAAAATAGGTACTTTAAGCTCTTGTGATCGGAAAAGATCTCAAATTTCTCGCCATAGAGATAATGACGCCAAATCTTTAATGCAAACACGATAGCCGCCAATTCAAGATCATGAATGGGGTATCGAACTTCATGTGGCTTCAATTGTCTCGAGGCGTATGCGATCACATGACCTCGCTGCATAAGAACACATCCCAAACCTCTATGAGAAGCATCACAATATACAACAAAATCACCTGTACCTGAAGGTATCGTCAATACTGGAGCACTGGTCAGCCTTTTCTTCAATTCAACAAAGCTAGACTCACACTCCTCTGACCAAACAAATGGTGCATTCTTTTGTGTTAATTGAGTTATTGGTTTTGCAATACTGGAGAAATCTTTGATAAATCTTCTGTAGTATCCGGCTAAGCCCATGAAACTGCGTATTTCTGGTACAGAAGTCGGTCTCGACCAACTAATCACAGCTTCCACTTTACTCGGATCAACAGAAATACCATCTCCAGAAATGATATGTCCTAAGAAGACAACTCTATTCAACCAAAACTCACACTTTGACAATTTAGCATACAGTCGCTCGTTTCTCAACGTCTGCAAAACAATTCTGAGATGCTCTGCATGCTCATTTCTGTTCTTCGAATACACCAAAATGTCATCAATGAAGACAATCACAAATTCATCTAGATATCTCTGAAACACTTGGTTCATCAAGCCCATAAATACCGCAGGAGCATTTGTTAAACCAAAAGGCATGACAATAAATTCGTAATGTCCATACCTGGTTCGAAACGCTGTCTTTGGTATGTCTATATCTCGAACTCTGAGCTGATGATAACCAGAACGTAAATCAATCTTAGAATAGACCGAGGATCCCTGCAACTGATCAAATAGGTCATCGATCCTAGGCAAAGGATATTTATTCTTGATCGTTGCCTTGTTCAACTGCCGGTAATCGATACACAACCGCATCGACCCATCTTTCTTTCGCACGAACAGCACCGGAGCGCCCCAAGGAGATACACTAGGTCTGATATATCCCTTGGCTAGAAGATCTTCTAATTGTGCTTTCAATTCTTTGAGTTCGATGGGTGCCATCCTATATGGAGCTCTCGAAATAGGTACGGTACCTGGCGCAAGTTCAATGCTGAAATCTACCTCACGAACCGGAGGTAATCCTGGGATCTCATCTGGAAAAATATCTGGAAATTCCCGTACTACTGGCAGATCTGCCAATGCCGGGCTCGACTTCTGCATATCTACAGCATAAACAAAGAAACCATCCGCTCCTTTCTGTAACAGTCTGTTCATAGTAAGAGCCGAAATCAAGGGAATCCGAGATCTGGAACCCTTCCCGTAGAATTTCCACTCGTCTGTCATCTCGGGTCTGAATCTGACAATCTTGTGGAAACAATCCACGGTGGCTCTGTACTTCGTTAGCATGTCAATACCGACTATACAATCAAAATCAGCTAGACCCAACACTATACAATCTAGGTCAATCTCATGCCCCTCAAACTGTAGAATGCAATGTCTAACCGTAGTTACAGATATTAATCCACTTCCCAACGGAGAATTAATAGACACAACGTCTAACAAAGACTCAACAGGCAATGAATGCAACAATGCAAATCGTTCTGAGATGAATGTATGCGATGCACCTGTATCTATCAAGATATAAGCAGGATAACCATAAAGGAGACAGTTACCTGCTATAACATCATCTGGTGCATCTTGTGCTTGTTCCTCTGTCAACGCAAACACTTGGGCCTGTTGCCTCGGAGGTTGAGTCACAGTCTGACTACCTCGGCCTCTGGGTGGAGTCGGTGCTGGTGGAGGCTGAAAAGAGTGAACCGACGATGCCTGCCGCTCAAACTGAGGTACTGAACCGGATGCTCTTCCACTCTGGCCTTGCTGTACACCTCTCTGTGGACAGACTTTGGCAAAATGCCCCGGTTGCCTACAAATGTTGCATCGGCCTGTAACTCCTTGGCACTGTTCAGTCGCATGCCTACCTCCACAATTATTGCAATATACACCTGAAGTCCTTGAACTTTGATCAAAACCAGTCTGTCTTGATCCGCTGGAGCTGGATGAACTGCTCCCAGGTCGCTTAAACTGCTTCCCCTTCGCCTTCAACTGTTCTTTGCGTCCACTACCACTACCACCACTTTCAAATCGAGGAGGAGGAACTTGGGATGGAGGTAGTGGCGGTCTCGGACTCGGTGCAACATACGGAGCACTCCGTTGTCTAAGCAATCCTGCTTCAGCTCCTTTGGCACGATTCAATGCATCCGAGAAGTTATCGGGTCTCCCAGTATTGACCAACGTAAAGATATCTGGATTCAGGCCATTTATAAACTGATCCGCCATGGCCTCGTCATTTCCTGAAACATGGGGTGCAAAACGAAGCAAAGAAGAGAATTTAGCAACATACTCCTCAATGTTCAATGGCCCTTGCCTCAGGTTTGCGAATTCAGCGCCTTTATCTTTACGGTAGGATACAGGGAAGAATCGCTGATAAAACTCGGTCTTGAATACCTTCCAAGAAATTTCGGTACCCCGCTGCTCTAAAGCTCTCCTAATGTTCAACCACCAATTCTTTGCTATATCTTGCAATTGATGGCCAATTAGCTTGATCCTCTTCTCATCACTGTACTCCAACGAGTCGAATAGCATCTCAATATCTTCAAGCCAACTTTCGCACTCGATGGCATTCTCGGTACCTTTTAAAGTGGGAGGTCGAAAGGATTGGAATCGCTTCAGCAACGTCTCCATAGGGGTCGCCGTAACATCCATAGGATCTCCGGATGTACTCCCCTGCTCTGGCGCTGCTGGTCGTAGAGGTACGGCTGCTCTTCTAGGAGGCATATCTAATAATCCAACTGATTAGTAAACAAGATATACAACTGTCTCAGCCATCATCTAGTCAGTTACCTCTGATCTAGAATCGGTTCTGATTCAGTCAATCACATGCTGAAATTAATCAAATACCAAACAACATGTAATAAGAAAGCAATAATCATGCTAGCACATCATCAAGCAAGGAAGAAGACTCGATCTACCCCGCTCATTCTATCCTATTTCAGTCTAACGGAACTATCGGCTCTGATACCACCTGTTGTGGGGACCCGGGCTCTAAATCTTTTTCTTGGGATTAAATGGATTGTTATTCTAAAATGTGGGTCAATTTTTCGCTTTTATATTTAAATCAAAATGTAACTAGACAAGCACAAGTTCTTTATTTAATTTACAACATACAAACATAAAATCTATGTCCTGTTCCGTATGTCCTCAACTAACCAGTAATAAAATACAGTACATAACAAAAGATAACTACTGGTCCGTCTGCTAGGCCCGAGATCTCCACGCTAACACGATCATCTCTGTCTCGACCCAAATCCTGCCCCACCTGTTGTTATGCACACATACAGACATAACAACAGCCGGAAAACCGGTGAGAACACATCCCAGTATAAACATGTGAACATGCATATAAATACTATAAAACATGAAACATGCTGATATGAATGTCATTCATATAAAATCATGAAATGCGAGCCTAATCATGTCTAGATGCGACTCGACTAAAACTCTAGGGATCCCGGTGTGAATAAGACGATCTATCACCTACCCTCCCAATCGGGGTGACGGTACGTCTTATTCCTAGACTTCGGCCTGATCTGTATCCACGTCTACAAAGGGGCGGTGATCTTCCCCTAAGCTGGGATAGAACCGAACATCTAGAAGTCTGCCTGATCTCCAGACTGTCCTATCTTAATGCATGAATACAAAATCTGTAAACAAGCATAATCATCTAATGCAATGTAACATGATCTGTAAACAAAGCATAATAAGAATTGAATACAAGTTCTAATAAACATCTAATGCAATGTAACATGATCTGTAAACAAAGCATAGCGAGATTTGCATACAAGATCTATAAACAAATCTATAATAATAATACCTATATCAAGATATAAACAATAAAACTCGTATGTGGTTTTGGTTGGGAAACTCAAATGTGATCTCATTTGAGTCGTGATTCCCCAAAACAAAACATGTATTATACCTTTCGTCGTAGAATTGCTGTTACAGTCGTGAAGATGAATCTGCAATAGAATGTCTAACACTTTCTAGGAAATGTTTCTTTAACACTTACTAATCAAATGAAATCTCGCGCCTCTATTTATAGACAATGATCGGAAGATCCGATCCACTTCGGACGCTCCGATCTGACACACTTCGGACGCTCCGAACTCACTTCGGACGTTCCGAATCCTGCATGTCTTCCACGTCTCTAGCCAACTGTCTCGGATGATCCGAACTACGATCGGTCGATCCGAACTCTGCATGCCATCCATGTGTCCAGCCACCTGGCTCGGACGCTCCGAACGCCGAACGGACGATCCGAACGCATCGGACGATCCGATCCTGGTTCGGTCCTTCCGGTCTCACCGAAATATAAATAATCCAACATTCTCGATATCGGTCAATCTAATCTCAATAGATATCATTTCTTATTTCTTATGGTTATGTACAATCTTCACAACATATCTATGAATTCGTACATGTCAATCATTGCTCTGGGCATTACATAAATAGAACTTTGAGAACACTTTTGCGTGCTATTCTTAAAAAGAACTTGGATTGACATTTCTATGGACTTTATTTTGGGGTTGCCTAGGACTAAGAAGGGGAGGGATTCTATTTTTGGATTACTTTATGGGCTAAACTTTGCTCCATATTGTTGTAATCTACTACTTGTCATCCTCAAACGGATGGACAAACTGAAGTTGTAAATAGAACTTTAGGAACACTTTTGCGTGCTATTCTTAAAAGAACTTGGACTGACATTTTTATTGACTTTATTTTGGGGTTGCCTAGGACTAAGAAGGTGAGGGATTCTATTTTGGATTACTTTATGGGCTAAACTTTGCTCAATATTGTTGTAATCTACTACTTGTCATCCTCAAACGGATGGACAAACTGAAGTTGTAAATAGAACTTTGGGAACACTTTTGCGTGCTATTCTTAAAAAGACCTTGGATTGACATTTCTATGGACTTTATTTTGGGGTAGCCTAGGACTAAGAAGGGGAGGGATTCTATTTTTGGATTACTTTATGGCTAAACTTTGCTCAATATTGTTGTAATCTACTACTTGTCATCCTCAAACAGATGGACAAACTGAAGTTGTAAATAGAACTTTGGGAACACTTTTGCGTGCTATTCTTAAAAAGAACTTGGATTGACATTTTTATGGACTTTATGTTGGGGTTGCCTAGGACTAAGAAGGGGAGGGATTCTATTTTTGGATTACTTTATGGGCTAAACTTTGCTCCATATTGTTGTAATCTACTACTTGTCATCCTCAAACGGATGGACAAACTGAAGTTGAAAATAGAACTTTGGGAACACTTTTGCGTGCTATTCTTAAAAAGAACTTGGATTGACATTTCTATGCACTTTATTTTGGGGTTGCCTAAGACTAAGAAGGGGAGGGATTCTATTTTTGGATTATTTTGTGGGCTAAACTTTGCTCAATATTGTTGTAATCTACTACTTGTCATCCCCAAACGGATGGACAAACTGAAGTTGTAAATAGAACTTTGGGAACACTTGTGCGTGCTATTCTTAAAAGAACTTGGATTGACATTTCTATGGACTATATTTTGGGGTTGCCTAGGACAAAGAAGGGGAGGGATTCTATTTTTGGATTACTTTATGGGCTAAACTTTGCTCCATATTGTTGTAATCTACTACTTGTCATCCTCAAACGGATGGACAAACTGAAGTTGTAAATAGAACTTTAGGAACACTTGTGCGTGCTATTCTTAAAAGAACTTGGACTGACATTTCTATGGACTTTATTTTGGGGTTGTCTAGGACTAAGAAGGTGAGGGATTCTATTTTTGGATTACTTTATGGGCTAAACTTTGCTCAATATTGTTGTAATCTACTACTTGTCATCCTCAAACGGATGGACAAACTGAAGTTGTAAATAGAACTTTGGGAACACTTTTGCGTGCTATTCTTAAAAAGAACTTGGATTGACATTTCTATGCACTTTATTTTGGGGTTGCCTAGGACTAAGAAGGGGAGGGATTCTATTTTTGGATTACTTTATGGGCTAAACTTTGCTCAATATTGTTGTAATCTACTACTTGTCATCCTCAAACGGATGGACAAACTGAAGTTGTAATAGAACTTTGAGAACACTTTTGCGTGCTATTATTAAAAAGAACTTGGATTGGCATTTCTATGGACTTTATTTTGGGGTTGCCTAGGACTAAGAAGGGGAGGGATTCTATTTTTGGATTACTTTATGGGCTAAACTTTGCTCAATATTGTTGTAATCTACTATTTGTCATCCTCAAACGGATGGACAAACTGAAGTTGTCAATAGAACTTATATGGGCTAAACTTTGCTCAATATTGTTGTAATCTACTACTTGTCATCCCCAAACGGATGGACAAACTGAAGTTGTAAATAGAACTTTGGGAACACTTGTGCGTGCTATTCTTAAAAGAACTTGGAGTGACATTTCTATGGACTTTATTTTGGGGTTGCCTAGGACTAAGAAGGGGAGGGATTCTATTTTTGGATTACTTTATGGGCTAAACTTTGCTCCATATTGTTGTAATCTACTACTTGTCATCCTCAAACGGATGGACTAACTGAAGTTGAAAATAGAACTTTGCTCAATATTTGCGTGCTATTCTTAAAAAGAACTTGGATTGACATTTCTATGGACTTTATTTTGGGGTTGCCTAGGACTAAGAAGGGGAGGGATTCTATTTTTGGATTACTTTATGGGCTAAACTTTGCTCAATATTGTTGTAATCTACTACTTGTCATTCTCAAACGGATGGACAAACTGAAGTTGTAAATAGAACTTTGAGAACACTTTTGCGTGCTATTCTTAAAAAGAACTTGGATTGACATTTCTATGGACTTTATTTTGGGGTTGCCTAGGACTAAGAAGGGGAGGGATTCTATTTTTGGATGACTTTATGGGCTAAACTTTGCTCAATATTGTTGTAATCTACTATTTGTCATCCTCAAACGGATGGACAAACTGAAGTTGTCAATAGAACTTATATGGGCTAAACTTTGCTCAATATTGTTGTAATCTACTACTTGTCATCCCCAAACGGATGGACAAACTGAAGTTGTAAATAGAATTTTGGGAACACTTGTGCGTGCTATTCTTAAAAGAACTTGGATTGACATTTCTATGGACTTTATTTTGGGGTTGCCTAGGACTAAGAAGGGGAGTGATTCTATTTTTGGATTACTTTATGGGCTAAACTTTGCTCCATATTGTTGTAATCTACTACTTGTCATCCTCAAACGGATAGACAAACTGAAGTTGTAAATAGAACTTTGGGAACACTTTTGCGTGCTATTCTTAAAAGAACTTGGACTGACATTTCTATGGACTTTATTTTGGGGTTGCCTAGGACTAAGAAGGTGAGGGATTCTATTTTTGGATTACTTTATGGGCTAAACTTTGCTCAATATTGTTGTAATCTACTACTTGTCATCCTCAAACGGATGGACAAACTGAAGTTGTAAATAGAACTTTGGGAGCACTTGTGCGTGCTATTCTTAAAAGAACTTGGATTGACATTTCTATGGACTTTATTTTGGGGTTGTCTAGGACTAAGAAGGGGAGGGATTCTATTTTTGGATTACTTTATGGGCTAAACTTTGCTCCATATTGTTGTAATCTACTACTTGTCATCCTCAAACGGATGGACAAACTGAAGTTGTAAATAGAATTTTGGGAACACTTTTTCGTGCTATTCTTAAAAGAACTTGGACTGACATTTCTATTGACTTTATTTTGGGGTTGCCTAGGACTAAGAAGGTGAGGATTTCTATTTTTGGATTACTTTATGGGCTAAACTTTGCTCAATATTGCTGTAATCTACTACTTGTCATCCTCAAACGGATGGACAAACTGAAGTTGTAAATAGAACTTTGGGAACACTTTTGCGTGCTATTCTTAAAAAGAACTTGGATTGACATTTCTATGGACTTTATTTTGGGGTAGCCTAGGACTAAGAAGGGGATGGATTCTATTTTTGGATTACTTTATGGCTAAACTTTGCTCAATATTGTTGTAATCTACTACTTGTCATCCTCAAACTGATGGACAAACTGAAGTTGTAAATAGAACTTTGGGAACACTTTTGCTTGCTATTCTTAAAAAGAACTTGGATTGACATTTCTATGCACTTTATTTTGGGGTTGCCTAGGACTAAGAAGGGGAGGGATTCTATTTTTGGATTACTTTATGGGCTAAACTTTGCACAATAAAGTTGTAATCTACTACTTGTCATCCTCAAACGGATGGACAAACTGAAGTTGTAAATAGAACTTTGGAAACACTTTTGCGTGCTATTCTTAAAAAGAACTTGGATTGACATTTCTATGCACTTTATTTTGGGGTTGCCTAGGACAAAGAAGGGGAGGGATTCTATTTTTGGATTACTTTATGGGCTAAACTTTGCTCAATATTGTTGTAATCTACTACTTGTCATCCTCAAACGAATGGACAAACTGAAGTTGTAAATAGAACTTTGAGAACACTTTTGCGTGCTATTATTAAAAAAAAGAACTTGGATTGACATTTCTATGGACTTTATTTTGGGTTGCCTAGGACTAAGAAGGGGAGGGATTCTATTTTTGGATTACTTTTTGGGCTAAACTTTGCTCAATATTGTTGTAATCTACTATTTGTCATCCTCAAACGGATGGATAAACTGAAGTTGTCAATAGAACTTATATGGGCTAAACTTTGCTCAATATTGTTGTAATCTACTACTTGTCATCCCCAAACGGATGGACAAACTGAAGTTGTAAATAGAACTTTGGGAACACTTTTGCGTGCTATTCTTAAAAAGAACTTGGATTGACATTTCTATGCACTTTATTTTGGGGTTGCCTAGGACTAAGAAGGGGAGGGATTCTATTTTTAGATTACTTTATGGGCTAAACTTTGCTCAATATTGTTGTAATCTACTACTTGTCATCCTCAAACGGATGGACAAACTGAAGTTGTAAATAGAATTTGAGAACACTTTTGCGTGCTATTCTTAAAAAGAACTTGGATTGACATTTCTATGGACTTTATTTTGGGGTTGCCTAGGACTAAGAAGGGGAGGGATTCTATTTTTGGATTACTTTATGGGCTAAACTTTGCTCCATATTGTTGTAATCTACTACTTGTCATCCTCAAACGGATGGACAAACTGAAGTTGTAAATAGAACTTTGGGAACACTTTTGCGTGCTATTCTTAAAAGAACTTGGACTGACATTTCTATTGACTTTATTTTGGGGTTGCCTAGGACTAAGAAGGTGAGGGATTCTATTTTGGATTACTTTATGGGCTAAACTTTGCTCAATATTGTTGTAATCTACTACTTGTCATCCTCAAACGGATGGACAAACTGAAGTTGTAAATAGAACTTTGGGAACACTTTTGCGTGCTATTCTTAAAAAGACCTTGGATTGACATTTCTATGGACTTTATTTTGGGGTAGCCTAGGACTAAGAAGGGGAGGGATTCTATTTTTGGATTACTTTATGGCTAAACTTTGCTCAATATTGTTGTAATCTACTACTTGTCATCCTCAAACAGATGGACAAACTGAAGTTGTAAATAGAACATTGGGAACACTTTTGCGTGCTATTCTTAAAAAGAACTTGGATTGACATTTTTATGGACTTTATGTTGGGGTTGCCTAGGACTAAGAAGGGGAGGGATTCTATTTTTGGATTACTTTATGGGCTAAACTTTGCTCCATATTGTTGTAATCTACTACTTGTCATCCTAAAACGGATGGACAAACTGAAGTTGAAAATAGAACTTTGGGAACACTTTTGCGTGCTATTCTTAAAAAGAACTTGGATTGACATTTCTATGCACTTTATTTTGGGGTTGCCTAGGACAAAGAAGGGGAGGGATTCTATTTTTGGATTATTTTGTGGGCTAAACTTTGCTCAATATTGTTGTAATCTACTACTTGTCATCCCCAAACGGATGGACAAACTGAAGTTGTAAATAGAACTTTGGGAACACTTGTGCGTGCTATTCTTAAAAGAACTTGGATTGACATTTCTATGGACTATATTTTGGGGTTGCCTAGGACAAAGAAGGGGAGGGATTCTATTTTTGGATTACTTTATGGGCTAAACTTTGCTCCATATTGTTGTAATCTACTACTTGTCATCCTCAAACGGATGGACAAACTGAAGTTGTAAATAGAACTTTGGGAACACTTGTGCGTGCTATTCTTAAAAGAACTTGGACTGACATTTCTATGGACTTTATTTTGGGGTTGTCTAGGACTAAGAAGGTGAGGGATTCTATTTTTGGATTACTTTATGGGCTAAACTTTGCTCAATATTGTTGTAATCTACTACTTGTCATGATGTGAACGTGGCCGGGCATGGTGTTCAAATGATTGATAAGCAAGGGAGAAGGGCTCGTGATGCATGGGAGCACGTTGGAAAGCCGAAGGAACATTATTCAAGCATTATTTTGAAGAACCGAGGCTGCACGGACCCAAGCACGGACCCGTACACGGGGTCCGTGTCCATTACACTTGAGGAAGAGAAATCCCGAGCCTACACGGACCCGAGCACGGACCTGTACACGGTGTCCGTGTCTACTACTTTCGAGACATGAAAATTACAGTGCCTACACGGACCCCCTTCCGGACCTCTACACGGGGTCCGTGTCCTTTACGTTTGGACGAGATTTATTTTCCTATTTTAGTGTTTTAATTATTTTAGCAAGTAGATTTGATATCTTTTATATTTAGGGTTTTGTTACCTATATATAGGCTAGAATACCACAAACAATTTAACTGTTGTTCATTATTGATTGAGTTTTATAAAAACTTCTTTGAGAGTTCTCTCAAACACAAGCTTAAGTTTCGTTATAACTTTTGCGTTGTATCAAATCAAACTTATCAAAAGATTTATCTTTTGTGGCGTTTGTCGATCGATCTTCACGAGGGTTGCCAAGGGCAGGTTCTTTGGAGGTTCTCTTGAGCGCGATTGTTCCTATCGTTAATATTTGTTGCTAAATCGTTCGTGATTTAGAGGTGAATATTACACAATTACTTGTCTCAAAGATCGGGAAAACAACACGGGTCTTAATACTGTAATTGAATAGAGGGTGCGATTTATTACAATCGTGTTTGCTATTTATTCGTATCAAGATTCACGTCATTTGGTATCAGAGCCAGGTTTTTGATTCAAGTAAGAGTATCCATTCAATTCTTCGTAGGATTTTCAATACCGATTTTCGTGTAGCGGTTTCTACGGATTTGTTGAAAAAAAAAAAAAAAAAAAAAAAAATCGCGATTTACTGTTTATCGCCGGAAAATACTGTTCATCGTCGACACTATTCATCGCCGACACTATTCATCCGAAAGTTACTATTCATCGCCGGAAGTACTGTTGACGGAGGAATTTACTGTTCACGATCGGGTACTGTTTTCGTCAAAATTTACTGTTCACGATCGGGTACTGTTCACGTCTGGTACTGTTCATCTGCCGTTTTTACTGTTCATCGACGGAACTATTCATCCGACAGGGTACTATTCATTACCGGAGTTACTATTCATTACCGGAGTTACTATTCACGCCGGAATTACTGTTCACGGTACTATTCACCCGAAAAAAAAAAAGAGAGAAAAAAAAAAAAAAATTGGGATCGGGTGTTTGTTGGGATTTTAGCGCTTATATTTCAGCGTTAAGTTTGTCCTTGTCATTTAGTCGCATTCTAGTCAGTTTTCAAAGTTGCTTATCCTTGTGTGATCTAAGTGAGTCGAATTTCAGGCGTCACAGGATTGATCTCATAAGTTTGATACGTGGAAGCCACGAGACTTAAGCGCCCCTTGAGAATTCTCACTTGAGTGAAAATATTTGAGTGGAGTGAATTTTTCATTGGAGTGAATTGTGAGGTTTTGTGGTGAGGGAAAAAGACGAGTGCGAGTGAATTTTCATTGGAGTGACTAGTGAGAATTTGTGGTGAGGAAACTTTATTCTTTATTGTTTTATACTAACCTTTTTCTTGCAGGTATAATGATTGACGGACGTCAATTTAAAACGATGTTAGGAGGGTTGGATAGAAGGTGGGAGAAGGAGTTTAAGCCTCAAAAAAAAAAATATCGGAGGTGTGAAGAAGAGGAGATGTATGATGTGCATATTGATGAGAATAGGCGAGGTAGTAGAGTTGGAGGAGATACGTTGTTGAACATGGATCGTTATAGGAGATTTGATGAGGATAAGGGGTATAGAAGCCGAGAAGGGTATAGACTGAGTGGTACGAAGATGACAATTCCATTTTTCAGTGGGGAAGCCGATCCAAAGGTGTACCTTGAGTGGGAAGAGAGAATGGAGTGTGTATTTGAGAGACGGAAGGATTATACCGAAGCAATGAAGGTAAGACGAGCTTGCAGTGAGTTTACCGACTATGCTAGTACTTGGTGGGATAAGTTAGTAACACGTAGGAGACGATGTGGGGATGACCCTATAGTTACGTGGGATGAGATGAAAAGGGTGATGAGGAAACAATTTGTTCCAAATCACAATAATAGGAGAGGTGGTAGGAGAGATGAGCATGGCTTGTATGATGATTCATGGGCATCCACTTGGAGGGCGAGTTTGGAAGAGAACCACTGCGGTAGGCCAAAGAAGGAGTCAAGACGTGAAGCTAGCAAATATGAATATCAAGGTACATTTAAAAATTCAAATTCTAGTACTTGTGATATTATATGTTGTTGGTGTTTAGAGTTTGGGCATTATATCACCCAATGTCCAAAGGAGGAGATGACTGTAGTAAAACCGCCAATTAATGTCAAATCTAAAGTGGGGGTTGAGAGAATTGAGAAGGTTGGTACTCCACTAACTTCTGACTTGAGTATTGAGTGTTGTGCTGTGGAGGGTGAGTTATTAGATGATATGCAAGTTGTTTCTTTTGCTCAACTGCCTACGAATGAAATTTGTATTGATGAATCAATTTGTCATGAGTTGAAAGAGAAAAAAAATGAAATGGCCGAAAGAATGAGTGATCAAAAGAGTGAGATGGCCATAGAAAGAAAAGAAAAAGAAAAAGAGGCCAAAGAAAAAGAAACAGAAAAAGAAAAGAAAAATGATTTTAAGGCCCAAGAGAGTGAAAAGATTGAGTATGAGTGTGATTTAATTTTTTATAAATCTCTTCAAGTACCTTTGTACAAAGATGAGATTTATATACCTAGTGACGATATAGCCGGTTCAATCCCGAGCATTGTTATTTCTCATTTGCAGGGTTATGATGAAGTTGTGATGAGGAGACGAGCAAATGTGGGAGGTGTAAAAATGCAATGGGATGATCCATTTGGTGTTGAGAGCAATCACCGTGAGGTAAGCATAGTTGCCAACGCAACAACCTTGAGGTATGACTTTCGTTCTTATCTTATTTCATTGTTGTGTTGTATTCAAGAGTTTGGTGAGAGAGTTGAGAGTGAGATGTCTAAATGGTCTAACGGTGAATTAACCTTTGTCCCTAGGAGTCATAGATTGGAGAATGATGAAATATTGAATAGATCAAATCTAAATGTTAGTGATTGTGATTTTTCAAAAGTTGTCAAATTGATGAGTTTTTTTTATGACAATGAATTGTATGCATTATGTTCAAATCTTTGTGATGAGTTAAATGTTTACATGGGTAGTACGCCTAGTGTGTTCTATTTGCATGATTCCTACTTGTTTGGTGAAGACTTTGGGAAGAGCATGAATGAATGTAAGAATTTTTATGTGCATAATGAGTACAATTTTAAGGAGAATAAATTCTTCATTCTATATTCATTGCATGGGTTATGTACTAGTGATGCATATAGTGGTGTTTTTATCTTTGATAAAATGCATGATTATATGTGTTGGTTGCATATGAAGAGGTATGTTGAGTGGGATTGTGAGGCATGCATTGCATATAAGAGATTGACATTTTGCCTAGATTCTTATATCGTGCATGAACTATGTCTTATTCCTAGTGAGCTATGGTCGTACACGTGTATGGATATCATTTGTGTGTTGACTAGGTCTAAGAAGGGGAGAAATCTGATTTTTGTGATACTTAATAATATCTTGTTGATGTTATTTGGTGTCATTTGTTATTTAATGTTTGGTAAAGCTGACGAGTTTATAGGAAAGACAACGCTGATGTTGGAGTTTCCAGTGTTAATGGAGCGAGCTAACCATAGCGCCTACGAACTTAAATTGAAAGGTAAGCATGTTGATAATTTGATTAATTTTATTACTAACTTGCTTCGTTTTTGTGCAGTGGGGCAAGATTTGAGGACAAATCTTTTTGAAGAAGGGGAGTATGATGTGAACGTGGCCGGGCATGGTGTTCAAATGATTGATAAGCAAGGGAGAAGGGCTCGTGATGCATGGGAGCACGTTGGAAAGCCGAAGGAACATTATTCAAGCATTATTTTGAAGAACCGAGGCTGCACGGACCCAAGCACGGACCCGTACACGGGGTCCGTGTCCATTACACTTGAGGAAGAGAAATCCCGAGCCTACACGGACCCGAGCACGGACCTGTACACGGGGTCCGTGTCTACTACTTTCGAGACATGAAAATTACAGTGCCTACACGGACCCCCTTCCGGACCTCTACACGGGGTCCGTGTCCTTTACGTTTGGACGAGATTTATTTTCCTATTTTAGTGTTTTAATTATTTTAGCAAGTAGATTTGATATCTTTTATATTTAGGGTTTTGTTACCTATATATAGGCTAGAATACCACAAACAATTTAACTGTTGTTCATTATTGATTGAGTTTTATAAAAACTTCTTTGAGAGTTCTCTCAAACACAAGCTTAAGTTTCGTTATAACATTTGCGTTGTATCAAATCAAACTTATCAAAAGATTTATCTTTTGTGGCGTTTGTCGATCGATCTTCACGAGGGTTGCCAAGGGCAGGTTCTTTGGAGGTTCTCTTGAGCGCGATTGTTCCTATCGTTAATATTTGTTGCTAAATCGTTCGTGATTTAGAGGTGAATATTACACAATTACTTGTCTCAAAGATCGGGAAAACAACACGAGTCTTAATACTGTAATTGAATAGAGGGTGCGATTTATTACAATCGTGTTTGCTATTTATTCGTATCAAGATTCACGTCATGTCATCCTCAAACGGATGGATAAACTGAAGTTGTAAATAGAACTTTGGGAACACTTTTGCGTGCTATTCTTAAAAAGAACTTGGATCGACATTTCTATGCACTTTATTTTGGGGTTGCCTAGGACTAAGAAGGGGAGGGATTCTATTTTTGGATTACTTTATGGGCTAAACTTTGCTCAATATTGTTGTAATCTACTACTTGTCATCCTCAAACGGATGGACAAACTGAAGTTGTAATAGAACTTTGAGAACACTTTTGCGTGCTATTATTAAAAAGAACTTGGATTGACATTTCTATGGACTTTATTTTGGGGTTGCCTAGGACTAAGAAGGGGAGGGATTCTATTTTTGGATTACTTTATGGGCTAAACTTTGCTCAATATTGTTGTAATCTACTATTTGTCATCCTCAAACGGATGGACAAACTGAAGTTGTCAATAGAACTTATATGGGCTAAACTTTGCTCAATATTGTTGTAATCTACTACTTGTCATCCCCAAACGGATGGACAAACTGAAGTTGTAAATAGAACTTTGGGAACACTTGTGCGTGCTATTCTTAAAAGAACTTGGAGTGACATTTCTATGGACTTTATTTTGGGGTTGCCTAGGACTAAGAAGGGGAGGGATTCTATTTTTGGATTACTTTATGGGCTAAACTTTGCTCCATATTGTTGTAATCTACTACTTGTCATCCTCAAACGGATGGACTAACTGAAGTTGAAAATAGAACTTTGCTCAATATTTGCGTGCTATTCTTAAAAAGAACTTGGATTGACATTTCTATGGACTTTATTTTGGGGTTGCCTAGGACTAAGAAGGGGAGGGATTCTATTTTTGGATTACTTTATGGGCTAAACTTTGCTCAATATTGTTGTAATCTACTACTTGTCATTCTCAAACGGATGGACAAACTGAAGTTGTAAATAGAACTTTGAGAACACTTTTGCGTGCTATTCTTAAAAAGAACTTGGATTGACATTTCTATGCACTTTATTTTGCGGTTGCCTAGGACTAAGAAGGGGAGGGATTCTATTTTTGGATTACTTTATGGGCTAAACTTTGCTCCATATTGTTGTAATCTACTACTTGTCATCCTCAAACGGATGGACAAACTGAAGTTGTAAATAGAACTTTGGGAACACTTTTGCGTGCTATTCTTAAAAAGAACTTGGATTGACATTTCTATGGACTTTATTTTGGGGTTGCCTAGGACTAAGAAGTGGAGGGATTCTATCTTTGGATTACTTTATGGGCTAAACTTTGCTCAATATTGTTGTAATCTACTACTTGTCATCCTCAAACGGATAGACAAACTGAAGTTGTCAATAGAACTTATATTGGCTAAACTTTGCTCAATATTGTTGTAATCTACTACTTGTCATCCTCAAACGGATGGACAAACTGAAGTTGTAAATAGAACTTTGGGAACACTTTTGCGTGCTATTCTTAAAAGAATTTGGACTGACATTTCTATTTACTTTATTTTGGGGTTGCCTAGGACTAAGAAGGTGAGGGATTCTATTTTTGGATTACTTTATGGGCTAAACTTTGCTCAATATTGTTGTAATCTACTACTTGTCATCCTCAAACGGATGGACAAACTGAAGTTGTAAATAGAACTTTGAGAACACTTTTGCGTGCTATTCTTAAAAAGAACTTGGATTGACATTTCTATGGACTTTATTTTGGGGTTGCCTAGGACTAAGAAGGGGAGGGATTCTATTTTTGGATTACTTTATGGGCTAAACTTTGCTCCATATTGTTGTAATCTACTATTTGTCATCCTCAAACGGATGGACAAACTGAAGTTGTCAATAGAACTTATATGGGCTAAACTTTGCTCAATATTGTTGTAATCTACTACTTGTAATCCCCAAACGGATGGACAAACTGAAGTTGTAAATAGAACTTTGGGAACACTTTTGCGTGCTATTCTTAAAAGAACTTGGAATGACATTTCTATGGACTTTATTTTGGGGTTGCCTAGGACTAAGAAGGTGAGGGATTCTATTTTTGGATTACTTTATGGACTAAACTTTGCTCAATATTGTTGTAATCTACTACTTGTCATCCTCAAACGGATGGACAAACTGAAGTTGTAAATAGAACTTTGGGAACACTTGTGCGTGCTATTCTTAAAAGAACTTGGATTAACATTTCTATGCACTTTATTACGGGGTTGCCTAGGACTAAGAAGGGGAGGGATTCTATTTTGGATTACTTTATGGGCTAAACTTTGCTCAATATTGTTGTAATCTACTACTTGTCATCCTCAAACGGATGGACAAACTGAAGTTGTCAATAGAACTTTGGGAACACTTTTGCGTGCTATTCTTAAAAAGAACTTGGACTGACATTTCTATGGACTTTATTTTGGGGTTGCCTAGGACTAAGAAGGGGAGGGATTCTATTTTTGGATTACTTTATGGGCTAAACTTTGCTCAATATTGTTGTAATCTACTACTTGTCATCCTGAAACAGATGGACAAACTGAAGTTGTCAATAGAACTTTGGGAACACTTTTGCGTGCTATTCTTAAAAAGAACTTGGATTGATATTTCTATGGACTTTATTTTGGGGTTGCCTAGGACTAAGAAGGGGAGGGATTCTATTTTTGGATTACTTTATGGGCTAAACTTTGCTCAATATTGTTGTAATCTACTACTTGTCATCCTCAAACGGATGGACAAACTGAAGTTGTAATAGAACTTTGAGAACACTTTTGCGTGCTATTATTAAAAAGAACTTGGATTGACATTTCTATGGACTTTATTTTGGGGTTGCCTAGGACTAAGAAGGGGAGGGATTCTATTTTTGGATTACTTTATGGGCTAAACTTTGCTCAATATTGTTGTAATCTACTATTTGTCATCCTCAAACGGATGGACAAACTGAAGTTGTCAATAGAACTTATATGGGCTAAACTTTGCTCAATATTGTTGTAATCTACTACTTGTCATCCCCAAACGGATGGACAAACTGAAGTTGTAAATAGAACTTTGGGAACACTTGTGCGTGCTATTCTTAAAAGAACTTGGAGTGACATTTCTATGGACTTTATTTTGGGGTTGCCTAGGACTAAGAAGGGGAGGGATTCTATTTTTGGATTACTTTATGGGCTAAACTTTGCTCCATATTGTTGTAATCTACTACTTGTCATCCTCAAACGGATGGACTAACTGAAGTTGAAAATAGATCTTTGCTCAATATTTGCGTGCTATTCTTAAAAAGAACTTGGATTGACATTTCTATGGACTTTATTTTGGGGTTGCCTAGGACTAAGAAGGGGAGGGATTCTATTTTTGGATTACTTTATGGGCTAAACTTTGCTCAATATTGTTGTAATCTACTACTTGTCATTCTCAAACGGATGGACAAACTGAAGTTGTAAATAGAACTTTGAGAACACTTTTGCGTGCTATTCTTAAAAAGAACTTGGATTGACATTTCTATGTACTTTATTTTGCGGTTGCCTAGGACTAAGAAGGGGAGGGATTCTATTTTTGGATTACTTTATGGGCTAAACTTTGCTCCATATTGTTGTAATCTACTACTTGTCATCCTCAAACGGATGGACAAACTGAAGTTGTAAATAGAACTTTGAGAACACTTTTGCGTGCTATTCTTAAAAAGAACTTGGATTGACATTTCTATGGACTTTATTTTGGGGTTGCCTAGGACTAAGAAGTGGAGGGATTCTATCTTTGGATTACTTTATGGGCTAAACTTTGCTCAATATTGTTGTCATCTACTACTTGTCATCCTCAAACGGATAGACAAACTGAAGTTGTCAATAGAACTTATATTGGCTAAACTTTGCTCAATATTGTTGTAATCTACTACTTGTCATCCTCAAACGGATGGACAAACTGAAGTTGTAAATAGAACTTTGGGAACACTTTTGCGTGCTATTCTTAAAAAGAACTTGGATTGACATTTCTATGCACTTTATTTTGGGGTTGCCTAGGACTAAGAAGGGGAGGGATTCTATTTTTGGATTACTTTATGGGATAAACTTTGCTCAATATTGTTGTAATCTACTACTTGTCATCCTCAAGCGGATGGACAAACTGAAGTTGTAAATAGAACTTTGAGAACACTTTTGCGTGCTATTCTTAAAAAGAACTTGGATTGACATTTCTATGGACTTTATTTTGGGGTTGCCTAGGACTAAGAAGGGGAGGGATTCTATTTTTGGATTACTTTATGGGCTAAACTTTGCTCCATATTGTTGTAATCTACTACTTGTCATCCTCAAACGGATGGACAAACTGAAGTTGTAAATAGAACTTTGGGAACACTTTTGCGTGCTATTCTTAAAAGAACTTGGACTGACATTTCTATTGACTTTATTTTGGGGTTGCCTTGGACTAAGAAGGTGAGGGACTCTATTTTGGATTACTTTATGGGCTAAACTTTGCTCAATATTGTTGTAATCTACTACTTGTCATCCTCAAACGGATGGACAAACTGAAGTTGTAAATAGAACTTTGGGAACACTTTTGCGTGCTATTCTTAAAAAGACCTTGGATTGACATTTCTATGGACTTTATTTTGGGGTAGCCTAGGACTAAGAAGGGGAGGGATTCTATTTTTGGATTACTTTATGGCTAAACTTTGCTCAATATTGTTGTAATCTACTACTTGTCATCCTCAAACAGATAGACAAACTGAAGTTGTAAATAGAACTTTGGGAACACTTTTGCGTGCTATTCTTAAAAAGAACTTGGATTGACATTTCTATGGACTTTATGTTGGGGTTGCCTAGGACTAAGAAGGGGAGGGATTCTATTTTTGGATTACTTTATGGGCTAAACTTTGCTCCATATTGTTGTAATCTACTACTTGTCATCCTCAAACGGATGGACAAACTGAAGTTGTAAATAGAACTTAGGGAACACTTTTGCGTGCTATTCTTAAAAGAACTTGGACTGACATTTCTATGGACTTTATTTTGGGGTTGCCTAGGACTAAGAAGGTGAGGGATTCTTTTTTTGGATTACTTTATGGGCTAAATTTGCTCAATATTGTTGTAATCTACTACTTGTCATCCTCAAACGGATGGACAAACTGAAGTTGTAAATAGAACTTTGAGAACACTTTTGCGTGCTATTTTTAAAAAGAACTTGGATTGACATTTCTATGGACTTTATTTTGGGGTTGCCTAGGACAAAGAAGGGGAGGGATTCTATTTTTGGATTATTTTGTGGGCTAAACTTTGCTCAATATTGTTGTAATCTACTACTTGTCATCCCCAAACGGATGGACAAACTGAAGTTGTAAATAGAACTTTGGGAACACTTGTGCGTGCTATTCTTAAAAGAACTTGGATTGACATTTCTATGGACTATATTTTGGGGTTGCCTAGGACAAAGAAGGGGAGGGATTCTATTTTTGGATTACTTTATGGGCTAAACTTTGCTCCATATTGTTGTAATCTACTACTTGTCATCCTCAAACGGATGGACAAACTGAAGTTGTAAATAGAACTTTGGGAACACTTTTGCGTGCTATTCTTAAAAGAACTTGGACTGACATTTCTATGGACTTTATTTTGGGGTTGTCTAGGACTAAGAAGGTGAGGGATTCTATTTTTGGATTACTTTATGAGCTAAACTTTGCTCAATATTGTTGTAATCTACTACTTGTCATCCTCAAACGGATGGACAAACTGAAGTTGTAAATAGAACTTTGGGAACACTTGTGCGTGCTATTCTTAAAAGAACTTGGATTGACATTTCTATGGACTTTATTTTGGGGTTGCCTAGGACTAAGAAGGGGAGGGATTCTATTTTGGATTACTTTATGGGCTAAACTTTGCTCCATATTGTTGTAATCTACTACTTGTCATCCTCAAACGGATGGACAAACTGAAGTTGTAAATAGAACTTTGGGAACACTTTTGCGTGCTATTCTTAAAAGAACTTGGACTGACATTTCTATTGACTTTATTTTGGGGTTGCCTAGGACTAAGAAGGTGAGGAATTCTATTTTTGGATTACTTTATGGGCTAAACTTTGCTCAATATTGTTGTAATCTACTACTTGTCATCCTCAAACGGATGGACAAACTGAAGTTGTAAATAGAACTTTGGGAACACTTTTGCGTGCTATTCTTAAAAAGAACTTGGATTGACATTTCTATGGACTTTATTTTGGGGTAGCCTAGGACTAAGAAGGGGAGGGATTCTATTTTTGGATTACTTTATGGCTAAACTTTGCTCAATATTGTTGTAATCTACTACTTGTCATCCTCAAACGGATGGACAAACTGAAGTTGTAAATAGAACTTTGGGAACACTTTTGCGTGCTATTCTTAAAAGAACTTGGATTGACATTTCTATGGACTTTATTTTGGGGTTGCCTAGGACTAAGAAGGGGAGGGATTCTATTTTTGGATTACTTTATGGGCTAAACTTTGCACAATAAAGTTGTAATCTACTACTTGTCATCCTCAAACGGATGGACAAACTGAAGTTGTAAATAGAACTTTGGGAACACTTTTGCGTGCTATTCTTAAAAGAACTTGGATTGACATTTCTATGCACTTTATTTTGGGGTTGCCTAGGACAAAGAAGGGGAGGGATTCTATTTTTGGATTACTTTATGGGCTAAACTTTGCTCAATATTGTTGTAATCTACTACTTGTCATCCTCAAACGAATGGACAAACTGAAGTTGTAAATAGAACTTTGAGAACACTTTTGCGTGCTATTATTAAAAAGAACTTGGATTGACATTTCTATGGACTTTATTTTGGGTTGCCTAGGACTAAGAAGGGGAGGGATTCTATTTTAGGATTACTTTTTGGGCTAAAATTTGCTCAATATTGTTGTAATACTATTTGTCATCCTCAACGGATGGACAAACTGAAGTTGTCAATAGAACTTATATGGGCTAAACTTTGCTCAATATTGTTGTAATCTACTACTTGTCATCCCCAAACGGATGGACAAACTGAAGTTGTAAATAGAACTTTGGGAACACTTTTGCGTGCTATTCTTAAAAAGAACTTGGATTGACATTTCTATGCACTTTATTTTGGGGTTGCCTAGGACTAAGAAGGGGAGGGATTCTATTTTTGGATTACTTTATGGGCTAAACTTTGCTCAATATTGTTGTAATCTACTACTTGTCATCCTCAAACGGATGGACAAACTGAAGTTGTAAATAGAATTTGAGAACACTTTTGCGTGCTATTTTTAAAAAGAACTTGGATTGACATTTCTATGGACTTTATTTTGGGGTTGCCTAGGACTAAGAAGGGGAGGGATTCTATTTTTGGATTACTTTATGGGCTAAACTTTGCTCCATATTGTTGTAATCTACTACTTGTCATCCTCAAACGGATGGACAAACTGAAGTTGTAAATAGAACTTTGGGAACACTTTTGCGTGCTATTCTTAAAAGAACTTGGACTGACATTTCTATTGACTTTATTTTGGGGTTGCCTAGGACTAAGAAGGTGAGGGATTCTATTTTGGATTACTTTATGGGCTAAACTTTGCTCAATATTGTTGTAATCTACTACTTGTCATCCTCAAACGGATGGACAAACTGAAGTTGTAAATAGAACTTTGGGAACACTTTTGCGTGCTATTCTTAAAAAGACCTTGGATTGACATTTCTATGGACTTTATTTTGGGGTAGCCTAGGACTAAGAAGGTGAGGGATTCTATTTTTGGATTACTTTATGGGCTAAACTTTGCTCAATATTGTTGTAATCTACTACTTGTCATCCTCAAACGGATGGACAAACTGAAGTTGTAAATAGAACTTTGGGAACACTTTTGCGTGCTATTCTTAAAAAGAACTTGGATTGACATTTCTATGGACTTTATTTTGGGGTTGCCTAGGACTAAGAAGGGGAGGGATTCTATTTTTGGATTACTTTATGGGCTAAACTTTGCTCCATATTGTTGTAATCTACTACTTGTCATCCTCAAACGGATGGACAAACTGAAGTTGTAAATAGAACTTTGGGAACACTTTTGCGTGCTATTCTTAAAAGAACTTGGACTGACATTTCTATGACTTTATTTTGGGGTTGCCTAGGACTAAGAAGGTGAGGGATTCTATTTTTGGATTACTTTATGGGCTAAACTTTGCTCAATATTGTTGTAATCTACTACTTGTCATCCTCAAACGGATGGACAAACTGAAGTTGTAAATAGAACTTTGGAACACTTTTGCGTGCTATTCTTAAAAGAACTTGGATTGACATTTCTATGGACTTTATTTTGGGGTTGCCTAGGACTAAGAAGGGGAGGGATTCTATTTTTGGATTACTTTATGGGCTAAACTTTGCTCCATATTGTTGTAATCTACTACTTGTCATCCTCAAACGGATGGACAAACTGAAGTTGTAAATAGAACTTTGGGAACACTTTTGCGTGCTATTCTTAAAAGAACTTGGATTGACATTTCTATGGACTTTATTTTGGGGTTGCCTAGGACTAAGAAGGGGAGGGATTCTATTTTTGGATTACTTTATGGGCTAAACTTTGCTCAATATTGTTGTAATCTACTACTTGTCATGAATTGACGTGGCCCCGGGCATGGGTGTTCAAATGATTGATAAAAGCAAGGGAGAAGGCGTCGTGGATTGCATGGGGAGACGTTGGAAAGCGAAGGACATTATTCAAGCATGATTGTGAAGAACCCGAGGCTGCACGACCCAAGCACGACCCCGTACACTGGGGTCCGTGTCCATTACCAAAATTTGAGAAGGAAATCCCAGCCACACGGACCGAGAACGGACCGTACAACGGTGTCCCGTGGCCTCGACACGTGTCGAGACATGAAAATTACAGTGCTACAACGACCCCCTCCGGACCTCTAAACACGGGGTCCGTGTCTTTTACGTGTTGGCGAGATTTAGTTTCTGTTTATTTTTAAGTGGGTTAAATTATTTTAGCAATAGATTGGAATATGCTTGGTATATTTAGGGTTTTGTACCTGAGATAAGGCTAGAAGAATACCACAAAACAATGTAAACTGTTTGTTCTGTATTGATGGAGTTTTTTTTATAACAAACTTGCTTGGGAGAAGTTTCTCGTCAACGCAGCGTAAGTGTCGTATAACTTTGCGTTGTATCAATCAAACTATCAAAATTTAGCTTTGGTGGGCTTTTGTCGATGCGAGTCTTCAAGGGGGCCAAGGGCAGGTGTCTGTGGAGGTCTCCTCTGAAGCCGATTGTTCCTATCGTTAATCTTTGTTTTGCTAAACGTGTTGCGTGATTAAGAGTGAAGATTACACAATTACGTGTCTCAAAGATCGGGAAAAACAACAGGTCTTATACTGTAATGAATAGAGGGTGGCGAGTTATGTACATCGGGTTTGTTTTTTTTATTCGTATCAAGTGCACGTCATTTGGTGCAGAGCTCAGAGCCAGGTTTTTGATTCAAGTTAAGAGTATCCATTCAATCTTCGTAAGGATTTGCATAACCGTTGCGGGTAGCGGTTTTGCTACGGATTTTTTGAAAAAAAAAAAAAATAAAAAAATCGCGATTTACCTGTTGATCGCCGGAAAATACTGTTTGTCATTCATGTCGAAACTATATAGCCGCACTGCACTTCACGAAAGTTACTCTTCAATCGCCGGAAGTAACTGTTGACGGAGAATGTAACTGTTCACGATCGGTACTGTTTTCGTCAAAAGACGTTCACGATCGGTAACTTCACGTCTGGTAACTGGTCAACTGCCGTTTTGTACTGTTCACATCGACGGAAAATTCATCAGGCTGACAGGGTAATAGCATTAACGGAGTTACTGAGTCATTAGACAGATTACTATTCACGCCGGAATAATGTTCACGGTAACTATTCACACCTCACGAAAAAAAAAAAGAGAGAAAAAAAAAAAAAAAAGTGGGAATGTGGTGTTTTGGTTTGGGAGTTTACGATATATTTGCAGCGTTTAGTTTGTCCTGTCCGATAGGAGTCCGCATTCTAGTCAGTTTTCAAAGTTTGCTTACCTTGTGTGGAGTCTAAATGAGTCGAATTTTCACGGCTTCACAGGGATTTGATCATCATAAGTTGTGATACGTGGAAGCACGGACGTAAGCCCCTTGAGAAGTTCCTCACTTGGAGTGAAAATATTTGAGGTGGATTGATTTTTCATTGGAGTGAATTGGGAGGTTTTGTGGTGAGGGAAAAAGACGAGTGCGAGTGGAATTTCATGGAGTGACAAGTGAGAATTTTTGTGGTGAGGAAACTTTATTTTTATTGTTTATAGAATACCTGTTTCTTGCAGGTATAAAGTGATTGACGCGTATTTAAAACGTAGTGTTAGAAGGGTTTGGATAGAGGTGGGAGAAAGGAGTTGTTAGCCTCAAAAAAAAAAAATAATCGGAGGTGTGAAGAAGAGGAGATGTATGAGTGCTATGATGAGAATAGGCGAGGTAGTAGAGTTTGGAGGAGAACGTTTGTTTAACATGGATCGTTATAAAGGAGATTGATGAGGATAAGGGAGTAGAAAGACCGAGAACGGGTATAGACTGAGGTGGTAACGAAGATGACAATTCCCATTTTCAGTGGGGAAGCCGTCCAAAGGTTGTAACTTAGTGGGAAGAGAGAAGTGGAGTGTGTATTTGGAGAACGGAAGGATATCCGAAGCAAGAAAGTGTAAGACGAGCTTGCATGAGTTTACAGACTATGCGAGATGGTTTGGGATAAGTTAGAACACTAGGAGAACGATGTGGGATGACCCTAATAGTTTAACGTGGGATGAGAGAAAAAGGGTGAGAAGGAAACAATTTGTTTCCCAATACACAAAAGATAGGAGAGTGGGTAGAGAGAGGAGCAAGGCTTGGTAATGATATTCATGGCATCCACTTGGAGGTCGAGATTGGGAGAGAACCGACTGCGTAGGCCAAAGAAGGAGTCAAGACGTGAAGCTAGCATAGATAGATTCAAGGTACATTTAAAATTCAAATAATTCGTATTGTGATATATGTATATGTTTTGGTGTTTAGAGTTTGGCGTCATAATCAACCCAGTGTCCAAGGAGGAGAGATGAATATGTAGTTAAAACCGCCAATTGATGTCAATCTAAAGGGGGGGTTGAGATAATTGAGAAGGTTGGTACTCCACATACTTTCTGACTTGAGTAGTGAGTGTTTGTGCTGTGAGGGTGAGTTATTAGATGATAGTGCATGCTGTTTCTTGCTCAATGCCCTACGAATGAATATGTAGTGATGATGAATCATTTGTCATGAGTTGAAAGAGAAAAAATAAATGCCGAAAGAAGGTGACAAAAGAGTGGAGAGGCCATAGAAAGAAAAGAAAAAAAAGAGGCCAAAGAAAAAGAAACAGAAAAAAAAAGAAAAATGAGTTTAAGGCCCAAGAGAGTGAAAAATGTGAGTAGGATGTGGATTTAATTTTTAATAAATCTCCTTCAAGTGACTTTGTACTAAATAGAATTTATATAATACCTAGTGAACGATATAGCCGGTTCAATCCCGCATGTTATTTCTCATTGGCAGGTGTTATGAATGAAGTTTGTGATAGGAGACGAGCAAATGTGGGAGGTGTAAAAATGCATGGGATATCCGTTTGGTGTTGCGACAATCACACCCGTGAGGTAACGCATAGTGGGCCAACCGCAACAACCGATTGAGGTAATACTTTCGGTCTATCTTATTTCATTGTTTGTGGTTGTATTCAAGAGTTTGGTGAGAGAGTGGAGAGTGAATGGTCTAAATGGTCTAACGGTGAATTAACATTTGCCCTAGAGTCGTAGATTGGGAGAATGATAAAGATTGATGAATCAAATCTAAAATTGGTAGGGATGTGAGATTTTTCAAAATGTTGTCAAATTGAATGAGTTTTGTTTATGAAAAGTTGATTGCATTATGGCAAATCGTTGTGATGAAGTTAAATGTGTTACATGGGTAGTACGCCTAGTGTGTATTTGCTGATTCCTACTTGTTTTGGTGAAGACTTTGAGAGCTAATGAAGTAAGAATTTTTAATGTGCATAATGAGTACAATTTGAAGGAGAATAAATTCTTCATTCGCTAGATTCATATTGGCATGTTATGTACTAGTGACTGCAGATAGTGGTGTGTTTATCTTGATAAAATGCGTGATTATATGGTGTTGTGGTGCATAGAAGAGTATGTTGAGTGGGATTGGGAGGCATGCAGGTGCAATATAAGAGAATTGACATTTGCCGAGATTCTTAATATCGTGAGAACTATGTCCTTTTCCTATGAGCTAATGGTCGTACAAGTGTATGGACTATCACATTTGTGGTTTTTTGACTAGGTCCCAAGAAAGTGGGAGAATCCTGATGTTTGTGATACTTAATAAATACTTGGTTGATGTTATTGTGTCATTTTTGGTATTTTAATGTTTGGTAAAAGCTTGACAGTTTATATAGGAAGACAACGCGGAGGTTGGAGTTCCAGTGTTAATGGAGCGAGCTACCAAAGCGCTACGACTAATGTGAAAGGTAAGCAAATGTGAATATTTGATTAATTTTATTACTAACTGCTTCGTTTTTGTGCAGTGGGCAAGATTTGAGGACAAATCTTTTTTGAAAGAAGGGGAAGTAATGAGTGAAACGTGGACCGGCATGGGGTTCAAAGGAGTGATAAGAAGGGAAAGGGCTCGTGATGCAGTGGAGCACGTGGAAAGCCGAAGGACATTTATTCAAGCATTTTATTTTGAAGAACGAGGCGTGCACGGACCCAAGCACGAACCCTGACACGGGGTTCCCGTGTACCCATTATCAACTTGAGTAAGAAAAATCCCGAGCCGACCACGACCCGACTCACGGACCTGTACAACGGGGGTCCCCGGGCCTCTCGACTTTACGAGACATGAAAATAACAGTGGCCACACGACCCCCTTCCGGACCTCTACAAACGGGTCCGGGTCCTTTACGTTTGGCGAATTTTAGTTTTCCTATTTTAGTGTTTTATTAATTTTAACAAGTAGATTGATGATATTTTTATATTTAGGGTTTTGTTACCAAAAAAAAAAGAAAAAAATACTATAGTATGGCTAGAATACCACAAACAATTTAACGTTGTTCATTATGATTTGAGTGTTTTAATAAAAACTCCTTTGAGGTTCTCTCAAACACAAGCTGAAGTGTTGCGTTATAAATTTCGTTGTACAATCAACTTTATCCAAGATTTTCTTTTGTGGCGTTTGTCGCGATCGATCTTCTCAGAGGGGTTTGCCAAGGGCAGTTCTGGAGTTCTCTTGAGCTCGATTGTTTCCATCGTAATATTGTTTGTTGCTAAAAATCGTTCGTGAATTTTAGAGGTGATAGTTACACAATACTTGTCCTCAAAGATTCGGGAAAACAACACGAGTCTATACTGTATTGATAAGAGGGGTGTCGATTTATTACAATCGTTGTTTTGCTATTTTAGGTCGTATCAAGATTCACGTCGTGTCATCCTCAAACGGATGGATACGAATTTGAAAGAACTTTGGGAACACTTTTTGCACGTGCCTTTCTTAAAAAGAACTTGGATCACAATTTCTATGCATCTTTTATGTTGGGTTGCCTAGGACTAAGAGGGGAGGGATCTATTTTTGGATTACTTTATGGGCTAAACTTTGCTCAATATTGTTGTAATCTACTACTTGTCATCCTCAAACGTATGACAACTGAAGTGTAATAAGAAAACTTTGAGAACAATTTTGCGTGCTATTATTAAAAAACTTGGATGACATTGTCTATGGACTTTATTTTGGGTTGCCTAGGACAAAGAAGGGGAGGATTTCTATTTTTGGTGGATTACTTTATGGGCTAAACTTTGGCTCAATATTGTTGTAATCTACTATTGTCATCCTCAAACGGATGGACAAACTGAAGTTGTCAATAGAACTTAGAGGGCAAACTTTGCTCAATAATGATTGTAATCTACTACTTGTCATCCCCCAAACGGATTTGGACAAAACTGAAGTTTTGTAAATAGAACATTTGGGAAACAATCTGTGCTGCTATTCTTAAACGAACTTGGAGTGACATTCTATGGACTTTATTTTGGGTTTTGCCTAGGACTAAGAAGGGGAGGGATTCCTAGTTTTTGGATTACTTTAATGGGCTAACTTTGGCTCCATATTGTTGTAATCTACTACTGTCATCCTCAACGATGGACTAACTGAAGTTGAAAATAGAACGTTGCTCAATATTGCGTGCTTTCTTAAAAAGAACTTGGAAAGGGACATTTCTATGGACTTTATTTGGGGTTGCCTAGGACTAAGAAGGGGAGGGATTCTATTTGTTTTGGATTACTTTATGGGCTAAACTTTGCTCAATATGTTTGTAATCGACTACTTGTCCATCTCAAACGGATGGACAAACGGAAGTTTGTAATAGAACTTTGAGAACACTTTTTGCGTGCTTATTCTTAAAAAGAACTTGGATTGACATTTCTAAGCACTTTATTTTGCGGTGCCTAGGAACTAAGAAGGGAGGTCGAATTTTTTTGGATTACTTTATGGGGCTAAACTTTGCTCCATATTGTTAATCTACTACGTGTTCCATCCTCAAACGGATGGAAAACTGAAGTTTGTAAATAGAAACTTGTGGGAACACGTTTGCGTGCTATTCTTAAAAAGAACTTGGATTGACATTTCTATGGACTTTATTTTGGGGTTGCCCTAGGACTAGAAGTGGAGGGATTCTAATCTGTGGATTACTTTATGGGCTAAACTTTTGCCAATATTGTTGTAAGCTACTACTTTGTCATCCGCAAACGGATAGACAAACTGAAGTTGTCATAGAACTTATATTGGCTAAACTTTTGCTCAATATTGTTGAATCTACTACTGTCCATCCTCAAAACGGATGGACAAACTGAAGTTTGTAAATAGAACTTTGGGAAACCTTTTTTGCGTGCTATTCTTAAAAGAATTTGGACTGACATTTCATACTTATTTTGGGGTTTTGTGCCTAGGACTAAGAAGGTGAGGGATTCTATTTTTTGGATTACGTTTATGGGCTAAACTTTTGCTCAATATTTTTGTATTAATCTACGACTTGTCATCCTCAAACGGATGACAAACTGAAGTTGTTGTAAATAGAACTTTGAGAACACTTTTGCGTGCTATTCTTAAAAAGAACTTGGATTGACATTTCGATGAACTTTATGTTGGGGTTGCCTAGGACTAAAGAAGGGAGGGATTTCTATTTTTGGATTACTTATGGGCGAAACTTTGCGCCCATATTGTTGTAATCTACTATTGTGTCATCCTCAAACGGATGACAAACTGAAGTGTCAATAGAACGTTAATGGGGCTAAACTTTGCTCAAATTGTTTGTAATCTACTACTTGTAATATCCTCAAACGATGGACAAACTGAAGTTGTAAATAGAACTTTGGGAACACTTTTGCGTGCTATTCTTAAAAGAACTTGGACTGACATTTCTATGGACTTTATTTTGGGGTTGCCTAGGACTAAGAAGTGGGAGGGATTCTATTTTGGATTACTTTATGGGCTAAACTTTGCTCAATATGTTGTAATCTACTACTTTTCATCCTCAAAACGGATGGACAAACTGAAGTTGTAAATAGAACTTTGGGAACACTTTTGCGTGCTTATTCTTAAAAGAACTTGGATTGACATTTCTATGCACTTTATTTTGGGGTTGCCTAGGACTAAGAAGGGGAGGATTCTATTTTGGATTACTTTATGGGCTAAACTTTGCTCAATATGGTTGTTAATCTACTACTGTCATCCTCAAACGGATGACAAAACTGAAGTTGTCAATAGAACTTTTGGAACACTTTTGCGTGCTATTCTTAAAAAGACACTTGATTGACATTTCTATGGACTTTATTTTGGGGTTGCCTAGGACTAAGAAGGGAGGGATTCTATTTTTGGATTACTTTATGGGCTAAACTTTGCTCAATATGTTGTAATCTACTACTTGTCATCCTCAAACGATGGACAAACTGAAGTTGTAAATAGAACTTTGGGAACACTTTTTGCGTGCTATTCTTAAAAGAACTTGGATTGACATTTCTATGGACTTTATTTTGGGGTTGCCTAGGACTAAGAAGGGGAGGGATTCTATTTTTGGATTACTTTATGGGCTAAACTTTGCTCAATATTGTTGTAATCTACTACTTGTCATCCTCAAACGGATGGACAAACTGAAGTTGTAAATAGAACTTTGGGAACACTTTTGCGTGCTATTCTTAAAAAGAACTTGGATTGACATTTCTATGGACTTTATTTTGGGGTTGCCTAGGACTAAGAAGGGGAGGGATTCTATTTTTGGATTACTTTATGGGCTAAACTTTGCTCAATATTGTTGTAATCTACTACTTGTCATCCTCAAAACGGATGGACAAACTGAAGTTGTCATAGAACTTAATATGGGCTAACTGTTGCTCAATATTGTTGTAATCTACTACTTGTCATCCCAAACGGATGGACAAACCTGAAGTTGTAAATAGAACTTTGGGAACACTTGTGCGTGCTATTCTTAAAAGAACTTGGAGTGACATTTCTATGGACTTTATTTTTGGGGTTGCCTAGGACTAAGAAGGGGAGGGATTCTATTTTTGGATTACTTTATGGGCTAAACTTTGCTCCAATAGTTGTTGTAATCTACGACTTGTCATCCTCAAACGGATGGACTAACTGAAGTTGAAAATAGATCTTTGCTCAATATTTTGCGTGATTCTTAAAAAGAACTTGGATTGAAATTTTCTAGGTGGACTTTAATTTTGGGGTTGGCCTAGGACTAAGAAGGGGAGGGATTTCTATTTTTGGATTACTTTATGGGCTAAACTTTTGCTCAATATTGTTTGTAATCTATACGTTTGTCATCCGCAAACAGGATGGACAAACTGAAGTTGTAAATAGAACTTTGGAACACTTTTGCGTGCTATTCTTAAAAAGAACTTGGATTGACATTTCTATGGACTTTATTTTGGGGTTGCCTAGGACTAAGAAGGGGAGGGATTCTATTTTTGGATTACTTTATGGGCTAAACTTTGCTCAATATTGTTGTAATCTACTACTTGTCATCCTCAAACGGATGGACAAACTGAAGTTGTAAATAGAACTTTGGGAACACTTTTGCGTGCTATTCTTAAAAAGAACTTGGATTGACATTTCTATGGACTTTATTTTGGGGTTGCCTAGGACTAAGAAGGGGAGGGATTCTATTTTTGGATTACTTTATGGGCTAAACTTTGCTCAATATTGTTGTAATCTACTACTTGTCATCCTCAAACGGATGGACAAACTGAAGTTGTAAATAGAACTTTGGGAACACTTTTGCGTGCTATTCTTAAAAGAACTTGGATTGACATTTCTATGGACTTTATTTTGGGGTTGCCTAGGACTAAGAAGGGGAGGGATTCTATTTTTGGATTACTTTATGGGCTAAACTTTGCTCAATATTGTTGTAATCTACTACTTGTCATCCTCAAACGGATGGACAAACTGAAGTTGTAAATAGAACTTTGGAACACTTTTGCGTGCTATTCTTAAAAGAACTTGGATTGACATTTCTATGGACTTTATTTTGGGGTTGCCTAGGACTAAGAAGGGGAGGGATTCTATTTTTGGATTACTTTATGGGCTAAACTTTGCTCAATATTGTTGTAATCTACTACTTGTCATCCTCAAACGGATGGACAAACTGAAGTTGTAAATAGAACTTTGGGAACACTTTTGCGTGCTATTCTTAAAAGAACTTGGACTGACATTTCTATGGACTTTATTTTGGGGTTGCCTAGGACTAAGAAGGGGAGGGATTCTATTTTGGATTACTTTATGGGCTAAACTTTGCTCAATATTGTTGTAATCTACTACTTGTCATCCTCAAACGGATGGACAAACTGAAGTTGTAAATAGAACTTTGGAACACTTTTGCGTGCTATTCTTAAAAGAACTTGGATTGACATTTCTATGGACTTTATTTTGGGGTTGCCTAGGACTAAGAAGGGGAGGGATTCTATTTTTGGATTACTTTATGGGCTAAACTTTGCTCAATATTGTTGTAATCTACTACTTGTCATCCTCAAACGGATGGACAAACTGAAGTTGTAAATAGAACTTTGGGAACACTTTTGCGTGCTATTCTTAAAAGAACTTGGATTGACATTTCTATGGACTTTATTTTGGGGTTGCCTAGGACTAAGAAGGGGAGGGATTCTATTTTTGGATTACTTTATGGGCTAAACTTTGCTCAATATTGTTGTAATCTACTACTTGTCATCCTCAAACGGATGGACAAACTGAAGTTGTAAATAGAACTTTGGGAACACTTTTGCGTGCTATTCTTAAAAGAACTTGGACTGACATTTCTATGGACTTTATTTTGGGGTTGCCTAGGACTAAGAAGGTGAGGGATTCTATTTTTGGATTACTTTATGGGCTAAACTTTGCTCAATATTGTTGTAATCTACTACTTGTCATCCTCAAACGGATGGACAAACTGAAGTTGTAAATAGAACTTTGAGAACACTTTTGCGTGCTATTCTTAAAAAGAACTTGGATTGACATTTCTATGGACTTTATTTTGGGGTTGCCTAGGACTAAGAAGGGGAGGGATTCTATTTTTGGATTACTTTATGGGCTAAACTTTGCTCAATATTGTTGTAATCTACTACTTGTCATCCTCAAACGGATGGACAACTGAAGTTGTAAATAGAACTTTGGGAACACTTTTGCGTGCTATTCTTAAAAGAACTTGGATTGACATTTCTATGGACTTTATTTTGGGGTTGCCTAGGACTAAGAAGGGGAGGGATTCTATTTTTGGATTACTTTATGGGCTAAACTTTGCTCCAATATTGTTGTAATCTACTACTTGTCATCCTCAAACGGATGGACAAACTGAAGTTGTAAATAGAACTTTGGGAACACTTTTGCGTGCTATTCTTAAAAGAACTTGGACTGACATTTCTATGGACTTTATTTTGGGGTTGCCTAGGACTAAGAAGGGGAGGGATTCTATTTTTGGATTACTTTAATGGGCTAAACTTTGCTCAATATTGTTGTAATCTACTACTTGTCATCCTCAAACGGATGGACAAACTGAAGTTGTAAATAGAACTTTGGGAACACTTTTGCGTGCTATTCTTAAAAGAACTTGGATTGACATTTCTATGGACTTTATTTTGGGGTTGCCTAGGACTAAGAAGGGGAGGGATTCTATTTTGGATTACTTTATGGGCTAAACTTTGCTCAATATTGTTGTAATCTACTACTTGTCATCCTCAAACGGATGGACAAACTGAAGTTGTAAATAGAACTTTGGGAACACTTTTGCGTGCTATTCTTAAAAAGAACTTGGATTGACATTTCTATGGACTTTATTTTGGGGTTGCCTAGGACTAAGAAGGGGAGGGATTCTATTTTTGGATTACTTTATGGGCTAAACTTTGCTCAATATTGTTGTAATCTACTACTTGTCATCCTCAAACGGATGGACAAACTGAAGTTGTAAATAGAACTTTGGGAACACTTTTGCGTGCTATTCTTAAAAAGAACTTGGATTGACATTTCTATGGACTTTATTTTGGGGTTGCCTAGGACTAAGAAGGGGAGGGATTCTATTTTTGGATTACTTTATGGGCTAAACTTTGCTCAATATTGTTGTAATCTACTACTTGTCATCCTCAAACGGATGGACAAACTGAAGTTGTAAATAGAACTTTGGGAACACTTTTGCGTGCTATTCTTAAAAGAACTTGGATTGACATTTCTATGGACTTTATTTTGGGGTTGCCTAGGACTAAGAAGGGGAGGGATTCTATTTTTGGATTACTTTATGGGCTAAACTTTGCATCAATATTGTTGTAATCTACTACTTGTCATCCTCAAACGGATGGACAAACTGAAGTTGTAAATAGAACTTTGGGAACACTTTTGCGTGCTATTCTTAAAAAGAACTTGGATTGACATTTCTATGGACTTTATTTTGGGGTTGCCTAGGACTAAGAAGGGGAGGGATTCTATTTTTGGATTACTTTATGGGCTAAACTTTGCTCAATATTGTTGTAATCTACTACTTGTCATCCTCAAACGGATGGACAAACTGAAGTTGTAAATAGAACTTTGGGAACACTTTTGCGTGCTATTCTTAAAAAGAACTTGGATTGACATTTCTATGGACTTTATTTTGGGGTTGCCTAGGACTAAGAAGGGGAGGGATTCTATTTTTGGATTACTTTATGGGCTAAACTTTGCTCAATATTGTTGTAATCTACTACTTGTCATCCTCAAACGGATGGACCAAACTTGGAAAGCTTAGTAAACTAATTTGGCATCACTAATTGTAGGGAAACGAACTTGGGAATTTGCGTGCTATTCTTAAAAGAACTTGGATGACATTTCTATGCTTTATTTTGGGGTTGCCTAGGACTAAGAAGGGAGGGATTCGTTTTTTGGATTACCTTTTATGGCTAAAATTTTTTGCTCAATAATTGTGGTAATCTACTACGTGTCATCCCAAACGGATGGACAAACTGAAGTTGTAAATAGAATTTTGAGAACACTTTGCGTGCTATTTTAAAAAGAACTTGGATTGACATTTCTATGGACTTTATTTTGGGGTTTGCCTAGACTAAGAAGGGGAGGGATTCTAGTTTTGGATTATTTGTATGGGCTAAACTTTGCTCCATATTGTTGTAATCTACTACTTGTCATCCTCAACGGATGGACAAACTGAAGTTGTAAATAGAAACTTTTGGGAACACTTTTGCGTGCTATCTTAAAGAAACTTGGACTACATTTCTATGGACTTTATTTTGGGGTTGCCTAGGACTAAGAAGGGGAGGGATTCTATTTTTGGATTACTTTATGGGCTAAACTTTGCTCAATATTGTTGTAATCTACTACTTGTCATCCTCAAACGGATGGACAAACTGAAGTTGTAAATAGAACTTTGGGAACACTTTTGCGTGCTATTCTTAAAAAGAACTTGGATTGACATTTCTATGGACTTTATTTTGGGGTTGCCTAGGACTAAGAAGGGGAGGGATTCTATTTTGGATTACTTTATGGGCTAAACTTTGCTCAATATTGTTGTAATCTACTACTTGTCATCCTCAAACGGATGGACAAACTGAAGTTGTAAATAGAACTTTGGGAACACTTTTGCGTGCTATTCTTAAAAGAACTTGGATTGACATTTCTATGGACTTTATTTTGGGGTTGCCTAGGACTAAGAAGGGGAGGGATTCTATTTTTGGATTACTTTATGGGCTAAACTTTGCTCCATATTGTTGTAATCTACTACTTGTCATCCTCAAACGGATGGACAAACTGAAGTTGTAAATAGAACTTTGGGAACACTTTTGCGTGCTATTCTTAAAAGAACTTGGATTGACATTTCTATGGACTTTATTTTGGGGTTGCCTAGGACTAAGAAGGGGAGGGATTCTATTTTTGGATTACTTTATGGGCTAAACTTTGCTCAATATTGTTGTAATCTACTACTTGTCATCCTCAAACGGATGGACAAACTGAAGTTGTAAATAGAACTTTGGGAACACTTTTGCGTGCTATTCTTAAAAGAACTTGGATTGACATTTCTATGGACTTTATTTTGGGGTTGCCTAGGACTAAGAAGGGGAGGGATTCTATTTTTGGATTACTTTATGGGCTAAACTTTGCTCCATATTGTTGTAATCTACTACTTGTCATCCTCAAACGGATGGACAAACTGAAGTTGTAAATAGAACTTTGGAACACTTTTGCGTGCTATTCTTAAAAGAACTTGGATTGACATTTCTATGGACTTTATTTTGGGGTTGCCTAGGACTAAGAAGGGGAGGGATTCTATTTTTGGATTACTTTATGGGCTAAACTTTGCTCAATATTGTTGTAATCTACTACTTGTCATCCTCAAACGGATGGACAAACTGAAGTTGTAAATAGAACTTTGGGAACACTTTTGCGTGCTATTCTTAAAAGAACTTGGATTGACATTTCTATGGACTTTATTTTGGGTTGCCTAGGACTAAGAAGGGGAGGGATTCTATTTTTGGATTACTTTATGGGCTAAACTTTGCTCAATATTGTTGTAATCTACTACTTGTCATCCTCAAACGGATGGACAAACTGAAGTTGTAAATAGAACTTTGGAACACTTTTGCGTGCTATTCTTAAAAAGAACTTGGATTGACATTTCTATGGACTTTATTTTGGGGTTGCCTAGGACTAAGAAGGGGAGGGATTCTATTTTTGGATTACTTTATGGGCTAAACTTTGCTCAATATTGTTGTAATCTACTACTTGTCATCCTCAAACGGATGGACAAACTGAAGTTGTAAATAGAACTTTGGGAACACTTTTGCGTGCTATTCTTAAAAAGAACTTGGATTGACATTTCTATGGACTTTATTTTGGGGTTGCCTAGGACTAAGAAGGTGAGGGATTCTATTTTTGGATTACTTTATGGGCTAAACTTTGCTACAATATTGTTGTAATCTACTACTTGTCATCCTCAAACGGATGGACAAACTGAAGTTGTCAATAGAACTTTGGGAACACTTTTGCGTGCTATTCTTAAAAAGAACTTGGATTGACATTTCTATGCACTTTATTTTGGGGTTGCCTAGGACTAAGAAGGGGAGGGATTCTATTTTTGGATTACTTTATGGGCTAAACTTTGCTCAATATTGTTGTAATCTACTACTTGTCATCCTCAAACGGATGGACAAACTGAAGTTGTAAATAGAACTTTGGGAACACTTGTGCGTGCTATTCTTAAAAGAACTTGGATTGACATTTCTATGGACTTTATTTTGGGGTTGCCTAGGACTAAGAAGGGGAGGGATTCTATTTTTGGATTACTTTATGGGCTAAACTTTGCTCCAATATTGTTGTAATCTACTACTTGTCATCCTCAAACGGATGGACAAACTGAAGTTGTAAATAGAACTTTGGGAACACTTTTGCGTGCTATTCTTAAAAGAACTTGGATTGACATTTCTATGGACTTTATTTTGGGGTTGCCTAGGACTAAGAAGGTGAGGGATTCTATTTTTGGATTACTTTATGGGCTAAACTTTGCTCAATATTGTTGTAATCTACTACTTGTCATCCTCAAACGGATGGACAAACTGAAGTTGTAAATAGAACTTTGGGAACACTTTTGCGTGCTATTCTTAAAAGAACTTGGATTGACATTTCTATGCACTTTATTTTGGGGTTGCCTAGGACTAAGAAGGGGAGGGATTCTATTTTTGGATTACTTTATGGGCTAAACTTTGCTCAATATTGTTGTAATCTACTACTTGTCATCCTCAAACGGATGGACAAACTGAAGTTGTAAATAGAACTTTGGGAACACTTTTGCGTGCTATTCTTAAAAAGAACTTGGATTGACATTTCTATGGACTTTATTTTGGGTTGCCTAGGACTAAGAAGGGGAGGGATTCTATTTTTGGATTACTTTATGGGCTAAACTTTGCTCATATTGTTGTAATCTACTACTTGTCATCCTCAAACAGATGGACAAACTGAAGTTGTAATAGAACTTTGGGAACACTTTTGCGTGCTATTCTTAAAAGAACTTGGATTGACATTTCTATGGACTTTATTTTGGGGTTGCCTAGGACTAAGAAGGGGAGGGATTCTATTTTTGGATTACTTTATGGGCTAAACTTTGCTCAATTTGTTGTAATCTACTACTTGTCATCCTCAAACGGATGGACAAACTGAAGTTGTAAATAGAACTTTGGGAACACTTTTGCGTGCTATTCTTAAAAAGAACTTGGATTGACATTTCTATGGACTTTATTTGGGGTTGCCTAGGACTAAGAAGGGGAGGGATTCTATTTTTGGATTACTTTATGGGCTAAACTTTGCTCCATATTGTGTAATCTACTACTTGTCATCCTCAAACGGATGGACAAACTGAAGTGTAAATAGAACTTTGGGAACACTTTTGCGTGCTATTCTTAAAAGACTTGGATTGACATTTCTATGGAACTTTATTTGGGGTTGCCTAGGACTAGAAGGGGAGGGATTCTATTTTTGGATTACGTTTATGGGCTAAACTTTGCTCCATATTGTTGTAATCTACTACTTGTCATCCTCAAACTGATGGACAAACTGAAGTTGTCAATAGAACTTTGGGAACACTTTTGCCGTGCTATTCTTAAAAGAACTTGGATTGACATTTCTATGGACTTTATTTTGGGGTTGCCTAGGACTAAGAAGGTGGAGGGATTTTATTTTGGATTACTTTATGGGCTAAACTTTGCTCAATATTGTTGTAAATCTACTACTTGTCCTCCTCAAACGGATGGACAAACGAAGTTGTAAATAGAACTTTGAGAACACTTTTTGCGGCTATTCCTTAAAAGAACTTGGATTGACATTGCTATGGACTTTATTTGGGTTGCCTAGGACTAAGAAGGGGAGGGATTCCTATTTTGGATTACTTTTATGGGCCTAAACTTGCTCCATATTGTTGTGAATCTACTATTGTCATCCTCAAACGGATGGAAAAAACTGAAGTTGGTAAATAGATAGGTAACTTGATCAGGGAACAAACTTGTAATTTGCCCGTGCTAATGCTTAAAAGAACTTTGACTGACTTTTCTTATGGACTTTATTTTGGGGTTGCCCTAGACAAGAAGGTGAGGGATTCTTTTTTTGGATTACTTTGATGCTAAACGTTTGCTCAATATTGTTGAATCTACTACTTGGTCACCTCAAACGGATGGACAAACTGAAGTGTGTAAATAGAACTTGGGAAACTT